>NW_013617442.1:121477-135804 GCF_000695525.1 Brassica oleracea var. oleracea | reverse complement strand
GGTTTGACTCCAAGTTTTGAGTCACACTTGGCAATTCTCCCTAAGTTTTATTAATTTTCTTATTCCTGTAATTTTAGGAAAGATATATCGTTCTGATTTTTCCCTTAAATATAATTTGAATTAATTTCTCATTTCAATTTATAGTTTCCATATTTTTCAAATTTTATATTTTACTTTTAATCCAACTGAATACTAATAAATACAATTTTATTAAATTTTTTATTGAATTATATTATACTAGGTTTTTTCGTGCCGCATGTGCAGAACCAAAAATTTTAAATTTAAAGTAGATTTTAAAATAAAATTTTGGTTAATTTTTAGATATTATTATTTTCTTACAATATATATTTTTAATTATTAATTTAATTACATGTAAAAGTTAAGATAAAATTAATATTTTTATTTAATTTTATTTTTAATAATATATATATATATATGTATATATTTAAAATTCTAATTTCTGAAAGATTTTTTATCTGATTCTTTTGGATAAAATATATTAAATCAAATTCCATACAACTAAGAGAAAATTTTGTTAGGTATATAACTATAAAAACAAAAAACTAAATAATATTTCTAAATATTTTAGACATTAAAAAGAATCTAATGTTAGTGGGATTAGAAAAGTATAAATTTTTAAAAAACTGCATCAAATTTTGAAGAATTATTATTATTATTTTTTTTTTGTTCTTTGTATCCATATTTTCATCTTCCCTGGGGGCGTGAAGACTTCCTCAGACTTATAATATTCTTTCATTTTTCAAATCAATGTCATATCCTCTCATATCCATGGACATTCCCAAAGATCTATAAGCCATGGACAGAAAGTCCTATAAATTTGTAATTTTCTCAAAACTTGAAAAACTAGAGAAAGGAAAAAAAAAAGAGAGAGTGATCCCTCTCGTACATTTTTATATCCTTCTTAAGAAGAAACCAAATCGTCATCATAATGACTCATATAAGTGCTTGATTCTTGTTGAAATTTTGTTTTGAGACGATTTCGAACCATAAATTTTAAACTGATAAAAAGTAAAAGAGAATGAAAGAACTAGAACAAGAGAAATAGGAAGAGGAAGACGGAGATATTGTATTGGTTATTGACAAAGAAGAATATGCATTGTTCTTTGAGTTGAAACAGTTATATGCAATTTTCTTACGTTCGTGATCTATTTCTTTTGTTGTTTATGCTATATATTTTTTTAAGTGAGATTGATTTTAGTAATAATGATAGTGGCTCCTTTTTCTTTCTGGGATTCTACATATATACGTTCACTTATTGGTGTAAATTATCTTTATATTAATAAAACACCCATAAAAACCTTGAACTTTCAAATTAAAACCAAAAAAACTTTGAACTCATGTTTGAATAAAAAAATACTTCGACTTTCAAAAATTGGTCATTTTAACTATCATTTTTTGTTGATTAGGTCATTTTAGAAACCTGATAAGTTAACTGTTAAACTCGTAAACGTTTGTTATCTCGATAAACGATGTCGTTTTAAAAATTGATTAAATGTTAATGAAATGATGTCGTTCTACATCTGTAAGCATTTAAATCACTCCCTCTTTCGCGAAACCTACATTTTCTATTCCCAATTTCTCAATCTTTTAATCTCCATAACCAGAGCCATTAATAATGTAAAAGATGGCTGGGACGATGAGATTACTTCGGACTCGTCGTAGTGAGAGATCTTAAGAAGAAAGTGTTAGAGAAGCTACTAACAACATAATCAAGTCGGTGAAGAATGTGATAATGAAGATGATATTGAGACTAATGAGAAGCATTACAACGTTTTATATTAACTCAAATGTTTTAATTGATGTAAATTCCGTATATATATTAAAGGAGAAGCATTACAACATCTTGCTATTAAAATAGAAGTACAAATAAGAAATATTCCTAAAATTTACAACTTATTTAAATAGAATGTCACTGAAGTAATTAATAAGCATATATTAAATATTATGTCTTTTCTAATTTAACTAATCATTCCATCCTAGACTACAATATATTCCTAAATCAATTCATTAAAATTTAAAGTGAGAAGATACTGAACACGAAATTGATTACATAGAAAGCACATTTAAGTCGATAAAAAAATACACATTTAATTGCTTCCATACGTGATAGTCATTCGTCACTTTGCATTGATTCTAACATTCATCTTATCAATACTATACATATTAACTGCTTTTTTTTTTTGAGATTACATATTAACTAAGTTGCTACGTCTTTAACTTTAAACCACACCACAACAGTTTATTTACATTTATTCTTCACCGATAAAACATTTATGTTATTCCCTCCATACGAAAATTGAAACTAGAAACTTTAATATAACAATAAAATATCATATTTTAACATACAAAATCAGCGAGAAACTTACATATTGGGAGGAATTTCGTGTTTAATACTTTTATGATACTACTATTCATCTGTACCACCAATAAAAAGATATTTTCAAAACTACCATCTTCAATAAGTGTCAAAAGACTCTTATGAATATGGTTAGTATAAACATAAAAAATGGTAATATGAATGTGGTATTTGTGAAAATTTCCCTACATATTAATATTAATTAGAATTGAAGTTTATGTTTATAATATCATGCTCTTTCCTTTGAGTGAAGTTCAAATTATTTTTTATATTAGTGCTAACCAACAAATATTTTTATATAACCTAAATCATCTACCATACATTTAGGAGTCACACATATTTCTGAATTATATGAGGTTTTATCCACCTATTTAACCAGAAAATATACCTTCCCTTTTTTTGAAAAAATATGACTACAAATCTCTATAAAGAGAATATTCTTTGGAATTAGCGATATATATTTCCTAACTTTCATGCTAAACAATAAATTTCATTCTGTAAATTAAATAATCTACTCCATCTGTTTCAAAAATATTACTCCATTTGTTTCAAAAATATGTATATTTTGATAAATTTACATACTAAGAAAGCATATGAAATTTTGATTACCAATGCGTTAAGTTTTTGTAACTATTCCCAATAAATGTTAACCAATAAAATTTCAGTAACCACAATTATATATTTTGAAATTTACAATTCACCATTAATTAATACATTTACAATGTAAAAAAGTATCTTTTTAAAATATTTTTTTTCTAAAACATGGATCTTTTCGGAACAAAGGGAGTATCATTGAGTTATGATCCACAAACCGAATCATATAAGCTTTTATCCTCCTATTTAACTATAAAAATACCATTTAGTTATGATTCACATATATTTCCGAATCATATAAACTTTTATCCTCCTATTTAATTATTAAAAATGAAAATATTCCCTATTTTAAAAGTTATGGATTTGTTTATATGATACAATTGACTATTAAAAACATATGATTCAATGAGTAAATGTAAAAAAATATTTTCTTATGTTTCAAGAAATCAGAATAACAAATAAATATATGTTTAAAAAGATTATAACATATGGAGTATATAGTAAGGCATAAAAAAATGAAAACAAATATCCGCGCGTTTACGCATATCAAACTCTAGTTTTAGTTATGACATGTGTCACCACTAGAATGCTTCTAAGAATCTCTAGAGAAATATGTTGGTCCACTAAACATATTTTATATATTTTTCATTAAACTAGCCATAAATTAACTAACAATTTACCATTAATATTTTTCATTCTTTCCTTAAATAAAAGCTACGGAATTACCAAATGTGAAAATAATATATTTGACAATTAATGATATTAATAATAAAGATTTGATAACAATTTACATATCCTCAATTATTTTTGTTTAATTTTATATTATTAAAATAAATTAAACAATCATATTAACCATATAATAAAAATGACTATAAATTACAAAATTTTTAAAAGTCTCACATTGAAAATTTTGTGATCAATGGTTTATATATTTTTAAATTTAGAGCTTAATATTTTAATTTTGAAATTTGCATTGAGTTTTCAAAAAGATTATAAATATTAAAAAAAAAATGCCACACTAAATGTTTTGTTATTAATGTTTTAATAGTTTTTGTTTTTAAATATCATAAAATCATATGATAAGGAAGTTTCATTTAATAGATAATCATATTATAAACCATACTATATGTTAATATATTTTTTAATTTAATTATATACAATACAAAATAAAAATAATAATTTTTAAATGTATTTACCACAAAATGATTATAAATAAACAAAACTGAGTTCTTTCATTTATGTATTTTTTATTAATTTAATTATACACATAACAGTTAATAGTTTTTCAATGATTTAATATATATTTATTAATTTGTTTCATAATATCTAAAAATGTTAAACAAATAATAATACGTAAAAATAATGTCTACAAAATATTCATTCCGCGCAAAGCGTGGATCTTAAACTAGTTTAAATTAAAATAGCATAATTTTTATTAAACTGATGTTAAAGAAAAATATAGTTATATAATTTTAGTTGGCGTTAGTCAAGTAAATTATGTATCACTTTTTTTTGTCAACTGAAATTATGTATCACTTTAGTAACCGATGTCAACAAAAAACAATAAACACATCATTTATTTATTTATTTATTTATTTTGTTAACCTTTGTGTGATCCCAAAGGCTTTCTAGGCCCAATGACTAATCACCAAGAGGCCCATAGAAATCCAATACATCATTTATTTAATTAATATAACTCTATACATAGTATCATTAGCATAATGTCCTCTTCCATTACACTTGAAGCACTTAAGATCTCTAGCTCTTGTACTAGTAGCTTTAGCTTTGCTCTTAACTTTGTTGTAGTTGCTGCTTGGCTTAGCTTCTTCTTTTTGATATGGCTTACTCTCCTTTTGGTAGCTCAGCTTATCCTCCTTAGTACTCGGATACTTGGTTGTTCCATGGCTAGATCGAGAGTGATGCTTTCTTTTGAGCTGTTTTTCCACCAGAATAGCCTTGTGCAACATCTCCTCTACATAATGTTGCATCTCCACATTGTCTTGTATGTCACGGTTGAGTCCTCTAAGAAATAGTGACATAGTAGCTTCTCTATCCTAAGATATACAAGCCCTCAACATCTCTTGATAATATTCTTCCACTGTCCGTGATCCTTGAGTAAGTCCTCGTATCCTTTGATGCAGCTCTCGATGATAGTGCTTTGGAACAAATCTTTTACGCATAAGAGACTTCATCTCAGCCCATGTTTCAACCGGGAACTCCTGATTGTACCTCCTGTTGGTAACCAACTGATCCCATCAAATCAAGGTGTAGTCATAGAATTCTTTAGCAGTAACTTTGATCTTCTTAGCTTCTGTGTACTGTTGGTGGTTGAACACAAGCTCAATCTTTTTTTCCCACTCCAAGTAAGCATCATGATCTGCTTTGCCATAAAAAGGAGGTATTTTGAGCTTTGAACCAGCAAGCTCATCTCTTTGACACCCTCGGTCTTCATGATCACGTCTAGGCCTCCGACTGCTCTGTCTATAACCGAAAATGTGTCAGTTTCTTACATAATAGTTATCAGTTTCTTCTGATCCAGCATGCTCTCTTTGGTTCTGATCTTGCCTGGTTCCACTTGGGTTGCGTCTGTGATCAGAAGTTTATGCTTGATTCTCTTGTCTAAACGCATCAAACTTATCATCCATCATCTTCTCCGTAGCTTCTATTACATGTTTGGTTATGGATTCTTGTAACAGTCTGTTCCGTCTAATGAGGGACTCATCACTTTCTTTGTCAGACATTGCTTCCTGTCAGACACACGAGAAACAACAAGTAAGTAGTTAAAGCAATAGGAAAACAAGATATGATCGAACATAAAAGGAAACAATCAGATTTAAACAAGCGGCAAACTAGAAACTTGATCAGCACAGTAAAGAATTTAAATCGACAATTTTTGCAAACGATCAAAAGTAGAACAGAAACAAAAACATATGAGATTTTAATCAATAAACACTGATCTATAACAGAAAGAACAGTTTAAAACACTAGAACCCTTAACAAAATTCTGATCTATCAAAACAGTAGCATAATCGACAAGGATCCGAAAGGTTTGATTCAAAACTTGATCGGAAAGTTTAGTTTTATCAGAAGTGAACCACGAAACAATAGATCTATCAATACATGATTCAGAAACGAACAGATCTATTGAAAAACAACACGGAATCACAGATCGATTGAAATAACAAAGAGAATTCAAAAACCCCCTTCCAGAGATGCTCTGATACCACTTAATGAACTCCTAGGATGCTTCTCTGGATGGTATGGGATAGATCCTTGCATAAACGAATCAGAGACTCAAGTTTATCAAGGTTGTGGATCGAATGGTGACACAGGAGGCTGCGGAAAGGCTCCTTGATACTCCTAGGCAATAGATTGGATATGACACACCAAACTAAAGCCCTTAGACACTGGATATTATACACCATCAGACTGAATATTACAAGCTTGACAAAGCAAGAAGAGAGAAAACAAAGGTTTTGAATAAAAGATAACTTAGATTAGAAAGAGGGTTTGCGAAAACTATAAGTAGAGAGATCCTTGTACATGCACAAGGTCTCGAACTATAGATAATCATAAAGAGAACACGCTCTCAAAGACATAAAAATAACTAGAGTTTCGAAAACAAAAGACATAAAGACATAACTTATAATATAACATAAGGCTGTTCCGGGGATAAAGTTGGACCGATATCATCAATCAGGTGATATGAAATCAACATATGGCCTCGTTAAAAGCCTATCTTTGGAAAATCCAGTGGAACAAAACCAAATATAGGGAAAAAGAGCACACATATGTTACTTGCCTAATTGATGATCAGCTTGAAGGTGGAGCAGCTTGAATGGTGATGAGTGTGTCTTGGTTGATCAAACTTCGACCAAGAGTTTCTTCTTCCTTCCAAGATATCTTGAGTAAACTTCCCACAGCTTAATTGAGTCTTCTTTCTCTTGAATGAGTCATAGGACCATCTGGAATGGCTAAGACATCTTCATCAGCTAACTTGTCCTTGATCTCACTATGTTCATCAACTAGCTGATCCATGATCACATCACCATCAATCTTGATCAACCATATGAACCTGACTCAATGGTATACTTTCTATGATTTTCGCATCTCTCGGATCCACCAAAGACCGGATTACATGAGAATTCCATGTAACGATGTTGTATTGATGAGATAATCCATTGTGAGATCTGGGAAAAGGTTATGTTGATTACTGTTTGTTGGTCTCGGGCGAGTGGTTGGGAGCCAAGGATAATTTCATACTGAAATAGAAGATCATGTTCCCCATCCTTTTGATTTGTCATTTACTAACTAGAGATCTATCAGATATTATCATGCACCATCCATTGGACGGTGATTATGATCAAATCGGTTCCAGTGGTGATGCATTCTTGAAGTACCGTCCTTTGAAAACTTGAGAAAATAAGGTGTTAGGTTTCTCGATCACCCCCCAAATTTTTTTTTATGTTGGCATAGTTTTTGCCATGATTTCCAATGCATAGCTTTTACATTTCCCCTTGAACTCCACCAAAATGGTACCACTGCATTCGTCAGTTTCATCGTTACCGCCTTTGGTAGTCGGAAGCAAGACATTACATGGTTTGGAAAAGCAGTAACCACTGATTTAATAATCACCTCCCTTCGTACCTTAGAGAAACAAATAAATGTCCATCCATTAACTCTGTTGTTTAAACGTTCCTTACTAAAACCAAAAAAATTGAGTCTTTGATCCACCAAAGCTCTCTGGCATGCCCAAGTATGATCATATCCCACCTATATTCTAGATTCCTAAAACATCTTGCATCTCATGCTAAATAAATTCCTCGATCTTATATCCAAATTGAATAGAAGATTTTTGGAGATTTATCAGTTGACCAGACACTGCCTCATGTTCTTTCAAAATTCTGAGGATAGTGTGACATTCCTCTTTGTGTGCCTTACAAAAAAATAGACTATCATCTGCAAATGAGATACCGGCAGACATGCCCTTGCAACCTTCATTCATTGTTTCTCTCTTTATGCCTTCTTAATGTTTGCTATTAGGGCCTCCGTACACATAATGAATAAATAAGGACAAAGTGGGTCACCCTGCCGTAAACTTCTCTGTGGAATAATGGGTCCTCTTGGATGTCCATTTAAAAGTACTCAATATTGTACCGAAGAGATACACTCTAGCATCATTTGTATCCATTGAGGATCAAACCTCATTTAGTGAAGTAAAGCATGTATAAAAGCCAACTCCACCCTGTCATACACTTTGATCATATATGTTTATAAACTTGTTTTGACATGATTTATTAGTCCTCAACCCATGAAACATTCCCAAACTATAAGAATGTTTTCTAATATCATTATTCCTGCTACAAAGGCCGATTTTGTTCTCTGAATAAGTTTGGGAAGACAACCCTTCAACCTTTGGCATAAAACCATAGAGATGATTTTGTACCCCACATTACAAAGACTTATCAGGCGCATCTCCGTTCTTCTTGTAGGCCTCTCTGTCTTTTTAATATTTAGCCTTATATCCAGCTTCCAGTGATCAAACAATTGCTTACCATATCAAGCAGATCCTTCTTAATAATATGCCAAGAATGTTGGAAAAACAGTGCAGACATACAATCCGTACTAGAGGCTTTCTCAAGATGCATCATAAACAACCTTGTCTTACTTCTTCCTTCGTCACAATTCGGATCAACCTCTGATTCATTTGATGAGTAATGGTCGGTGTGATATCTTTCAGAAAACCATCGAAATCTGAAGGTGAAGTAGTAGTAAATAAATCGTCAAAATAATCGACTGCAACTTTTTCCACTCCTTTGTCCTCTGTTTTCCAGTGTCCACCTTCATTGTCTAATCTCACAATCATATTTCGGGCCCTGCGTTGTTTAGTTAAAGCGTGATAAAACTTTTTATTAAGATCCTCCAATGTGTGCAACATATTCCGACTCTTTTGTTGCCAGTAATCCTTCTCATTTTTATATGCTTCCTGTACTTTCCGAGAGACTTCAATTATTTCTTCTTGGGTTCTACTATTATCTGACTGTACTTCTTCCAAGGCTTTTTGGAGCTTTCTGATTTTCTCATTTCCATATGGTGGATTATTTTTTCTCCATCTAAAATTTTCATGACAACAATTATTGAGTTTCATAACAAAATAAGCGAGCATTCATGACGACAATTACCAATTTTGATTATTTTCATAAAATTAATAATTGTTAGAATGAGTGAAGCATTTTTTTTTCTTAAAACGCTACGGGTATATGTTGTTATGAAAGTATGGACAAATTCAAACATGTCGACATTAAGGGTGACACTCACCCTTGATTTCGACCGACACTCCACGAGAAGGCCTTGCCAGATCAAGATTTGGGACCAGAAATTTCAACAAAATTACAAGAATGTACCTGACGAATTTTGACCTAAAATATATATGTTATTAACGCAGCTCCGACATCAAAGCCTGAGGTGAAAAACGACACAGCATCAGCATCAGGTCAACAAAATAACAGCAAAGTGGCCCAATCAGTTTAAATCATCTCCAACGGCTCAATCACATGAAGAGAAAAACAGAGGAGGTGAAGTTGCGAACAGATGAGTGGCCGCATGCAGTACGGTAAAGGAGAGTGGTCCCAAACTGTACAACTCCTTGAGTCTACAGGATGATGCCATGTGGAGATGTAACTAGGATTTCAGAATTTACTATTTGAGGAATGTAATCGCTATGTAAAAACCTTAAGAGTGAAGAAATGCAAAAGAATTATTTTCTCATTATCTTCAAAGCTTCGAATTTATACATTAGATTTTATTATTTTTAGAAGTTTTTAAGGTTTCGAGAGAAGGTTCAAGAACTCATTCAGAGTATTGAATGGATCTTCGGTTTTTCTATCTCAAATCTAATTATTGTGGGAACCAAAATTCACACCGTCGATTAACCGTAAAATAAAGAAAGTTAGAAAAATTCTAAATTTTCAGAGGTCCGGATTCTCTGCGAGAGCCAGCAACAAGTAACCAAATAAGTGCGGAAAAAATGGAAAGATAACAAAACAAATTTAGAAAACAATAGATCTTTATTCGAATTTGTGTATGAGCGTTCCAGAGACAAAAGCATACATGAGGTTAGTCCGGAAACGGGATTACAAAGGAAATCATATAACACATTCAATAAAACGAGACTAATTTTGCTAGCACTACCACCTATGTCGAGAAAAACCAATGTGGCCGAACTCGCTTAGCAATAGACGAAAAAAGACGAAAAGGTTTTGTTAAGATTTGGGACTGAACCTTATGAAAGGCTGCCTACGTGCCCCTTTCGAGGATCAAGTCGGACATAATTCAATTAGAAAGTTGAACAAGAGATCGAACTGTCTGGGCAAGTTCGTCTAATATGAGTGCAAGTCATAGAAACCGAACTTGTCGAGAATAAAACCTAAGGTTTCTAAGGGCAGAGAGTTCAAGAGTCTAGAGAGAATCCTCTGCACATCTCGCCTTGGCATCCCTTATATACTCATCCTAGGTCGGTTTGGGCTTTCCTTTTCTGCCCTTGGGTCAAGTATATTTTCTCGTGGAAATATTCAATTTTTCCCAATCTTCATGATTAACCCTTGAAACTTGACATTTATCATCGAACTTGATATTTATCTTCAAACTTGACATTTATCCTATCTCGCAAATATTCCATAAACCGTCATATTCACTTTGGGCCAATTTTTCATTAAAAATCGTAACTGGGCTTTTGCCACGTTTTAGACCCTTTGGGAAGTTTTTCGACGAAAATATTTTTACGATTTCTTTCGGAAGAATAACCTTTAGTACGATGTCGGTTTTACGAAACAGTGAAGATCAATTCATATAGCCGAGATAACCTTGGTGATTGGTAAACCATTACCATTTTAGACAATTGATCCAAACCTATACGAGAAAATAAGTCTTCGTCGTTTTTTATCGTAAAGTTTCAACGGTAAATCCGATCGAGACGAAACAAGATACAGTTTAACCGAGACCCGAAGGGGGGGGGGGAGTTCCGGAGACGAGAATACATAGCATTGGACTGATCCAACTCGCCTAATGGCGAATTGGAAAAGACTGATCCAAGTCGCCGTTGGGCGAGTTGGAAGTGGTTCATCCAACTCGCCCAATGGGGAGTTGGATTTGGTCAATCCAACTTGCTGTTGGGCGAGTTGGATGAAAATCGTTCAACTCGCCGTTGGGCGAGTTGGATGAGGATTGTCCAACTCAGCCAACAGGGAGTTGGATAGGTCGATCCAACTCGCCCAACGGCGAGTTGGATTTGTGATATCACTCAAATTACCCTAATGAGTGATTTACTCTCTTAAATAAGAGGTCTAGTTGTAGCACGTAAGGATCAAATTCAAAGGGAACTAAGGCACACACTAGATCTATCTAGTTATGTAGTTAAGCTATGCAAATAGGTTTAAAGCAGTAAATAACAATGGTGAACAAGTAATTGTTCGATTGATTTGTTGATTGGGGTTTTAAGACAGATATGAGAAACGTTAGACTTAGGGTTTCTATTCAAACAATCATGATTATAGAGATATAGATTACTACACGTATATGGATATTCTAGAACTCAGACAATACGAATAGTCGATCAACTTTCGTATATTTAAACTATTTATCGCCGGATCTAGGACCTCAGTTGTCGCTTGTTGGTCCTGAGAAAGTGTCAATCGATTCCAACAACGGGGTGTCGACCGATACACCTTTCATCCCGTCGATCAACACAACTAATGAGTTGTCGATCGATGAACCTTCCAGGGGGCATTATCGCACGGGTTTGACGTGTTCACTAGGTTTAACTAAATCAGCTTCCGCTTGTTTCTAGCAATCCTATCACAATCTAAACTAATTCAGACAGATAACCAATCTTCTGCTTGCGCCATAATATCTATAGGCAAGGTCATAGTTAGCTACTCTAGAAAACATGCATTAAGAACAGTTTAATTGATTCATATCCTAGCACTTAGCAATTCTATATTTTGGACTAATCCCTCATGAATATCTGAACCCTAAATCCAACAAGGTGAATCTATTTAGACATGATAGTTGTCACATATTCACTAGGTTTAACTAAATCAGCTTCCGCTTGTTTCTAGCAATCCTATCACAATCTAAACTAATTCAGACAGATAACCAATCTTCTGCTTGCGCCATAATATCTATAGGCAAGGTCATAGTTAGCTACTCTAGAAAACATGCATTAAGAACAGTTTAATTGATTCATATCCTAGCACTTAGCAATTCTATATTTTGGACTAATCCCTCATGAATATCTGAACCCTAAATCCAACAAGGTGAATCTATTTAGACATGATAGTTGTCACATAAATCATAAACTGAATAGATGAAATAGAAATAGATATAAAAACCAAAGGAGTTCTTCGAAGGAGTTCCTCCCTTCTCTCCTAACTAAGAACAATGAATAAAGCTTAGCCGTCAACAATGGGTTAGAAAATACATAAATAGGGTTTTAGGTCGTCCATAGGTATTCTGGTAATTTGTGCTTGTTTCTGGGCTTAAGTCGGTTTTGAAATATACTCGGCCCGTGTTCTGAATTCACAGTGGATCGACCCAAGGGTGCACCGTAGATCGACGACGTTCCTTCATCTCCTCAACAACTCTCTTTGCGAGACAGACTGACCACTCTTCAGTAAAACGGACATAATGTCTTATATAACCGTTAAATTGACCTCAAACTGGTGGCGTTGGAAAGCTAACCCAAATTTTAATCTTCTGTCAGAAGATCAGCTCAATCGCACCATGGGAAGGTCTCCATCCATATCTAAACATCTGACACATCTGTGTAGTTCAGCACTCCAAACGCTCCAAAAGACCCCAAAATCACCACTTTCCTCCAAAACGTACCTAAACCTGAAAACATACTAAAAAGACTCCAAAACAACTACAATGTATTTAAAAACACCTATATACCATGGCTTAAAGTAGGTAAAATCCATGGTATATCAACACCCCCTGACTTACTCTTTTGTTTGTCCTCAAGCAAAACAATGAGAAGTCTCGCTGGAAGCAGTTTGAAAACAGCAGGGACTCACACAATTTAAGTACTCACTATCATCACCTCTACAATGTTGCAAACCACATCAAATCAATTCTAACTACAAAGGTATCCTATATACCATATCCTAGCTTAGCAACAAAATCCATCTAACCAACAACTTAGCTAATAGTGTCTGACTCGCCCCTCTATTGATCTCATTTAATACATATATAAAAGGTGTAGGCTTTATCTTGGGGGTATCAATCAAAATACACATGGACTCTTACTCAAACAAGTGTCTGAACACACACTACAAGAAAACACAAGCTTAACGAGGAAAATTAACGAGAAATATTTTTCCTCGTTAATTTACGTCGACTTTATGAGGAAATTGCACGGAAAAATAAAATCAGCGTTATTTCCTCGTAAAGTAACGACGAAAAAGTTTTGTCGTAAAGTCGATGTAAAGTGACGTGGCTTTTACACGAAAGAATACCTTGCGGGTCTGGAGACATTTATGCATCAAGCAGATTCAACACCGCTCGCCCAAGAAAGTGGTAAGATGTTCTGTCCTTGTCGGAAATGCAACAATTCGAAACTGGCAAACCGTGAAAATGTTTGGAAGTATTTAATAAATAGAGGTTTCACGGCAAATTACTATATCTGGTTTCAACATGGAGAAGGTTTTAATTATGATCAGAATGAAGCTAGTAGTAGTAATAGCAATTTTCAGGAAAAAGAACCGGTTGATCATCATTTGCATAATGAACATAGTTACCATCAGGAGGAGATGGTAGATTATGATAGGGTTCATGATATGGTAGCTGATGCATTCGTAGCTCATGATGAAGATGAAGAACCTAATATAGATGCAAAAAAGTTTTACGAAATGTTAAACGCGGCAAATCAACCACTTTACAGTGTTTGTAGAGAAGGTCTCTCTAATTTGTCGTTGGCTGCTAGAATGATGAATATTTAAACTTCTCACAATCTATCTGAAAGTTGCATTACGAATGGGCGGACTTGTTTAAAGAGTATTTGCCGGAAGACAATGTGTCTGCTGATTCTTATTATGAGATTCAGAAACTGGTTTATAGTCTTGGGTTGCCTTCGGAGATGATAGATGTTTGCATCGACAAAGGCATGATCTATTGGGGACATGCTGAGAAGCTAGAAGAATGTCGATTCTGCAAGAAGCCACGATTCAAGCCTCAAGGACGGGGACGTAATAGGGTACCATACCAAACGATGTGGTACCTACCAACTACAGACAGATTGAAAAGATTTTACCAATCAGAGCAGACAGCTGGAAAGATGAGATGGCATGCCGAGCATACT
>NW_013617442.1:118239-121100 GCF_000695525.1 Brassica oleracea var. oleracea | reverse complement strand
TGGACTTGCCGAATATTTGCTCAAGAAGCGAGTTACATATAAAAAGCAATGGACAAGTTCCAGTTCCGATATTCAGATTGTCTTCGGAAAAAAAGTCGGTGTTCAACTGGGTGGCATCAGAAATGAAGTTCCCCGATGGGTATGTTTCATATCTCTATAGATGTGTTGAAAAGAGTCAAAAGTTCTCTGGGATGAAGAGTCATGATTGTCATGTCTTTATGCAACGACTACTGCCCTTTGCATTTGCGGAGCTACTTCCAACAAACGTACATGAAGCACTTGCATGTAGCTTTTTATAGCGCAATAAATTTATAACGGTTTAGTTTCCAAAATAATATATGATTAGCAATGTGTTTAATTGTTTTTGGAATATAAAAGGCATTGGAGCATTTTTTAGGGATCTGAGCACACGCACTCATAAAGAAGAAGTTGTGGAACATGTCTGGAACACCAGCAACTGCATATGTTGGCGCAACACCACCATCATCATATCTTCTTGGAACTCTTCTCCGGGTACGTACTTTTGACGCAAAGTAGTACGATGTGAAGTGAGAAACTTCTTCCGTCAAACTTCCAGCAATTATAGAACCTTCAACTTTGGCGAGGTTCTTTAATTGCTGGAAGTTTGACGGAAGAAGTTTCTCACTTCACATCGTACTACTTTGCGTCAAAAGTACGTACACGGAGAAGAGCTCCAAGAAGATATGATGATGGTGGTGTTGCGCCAACATATGCAGTTGCTGGTGTTCCAGATCTCTTTAGCCAGATTGGACGACTCTTAGGGAAGTCAAAAGAGGTTTGGTGGTCGAGTGAACAAGACACTCATAGTGCACACACCTATATTCTACTCAATTGCGAGGATCCATTGGTGCGTTACTTTGAAAGGTAACATATATGGACACTTCTAAACACATTTAATTGCGCGAGATTCATTCATATAAAATGTGATTTTACAGCCGATTTGTTTCTCAAGTCGAAGAAACATTTCCTGGTATATCCACAAGTGACGTAGACAAAAGGAAAGATCAACACTTTATTAAGTGGTTGAGGAATCAAGTCTTAATTAACTCAAACTCTTTTTTCATACATGATATGTATTTCAACGTTCTCTTTATTTTTGCAGGTTGATTATGACGACGATGCAGATTATCCTAAGTCGTTACATGAAGTAATTCAATCTCTACTTGTAATGGTCACCACATCACAGATGTATTTCACACGAGGCTATACTTTTCACACATATGAGTATGGTAGACAGCGGGCGACCAATAACTATGGAATATGTGTGAAAGGGGAAACAGATTTCTACAAGATCTTGACGGAGATTATTGAAGTCCAATTCCCAGGGATATTGAAGCTGAAATGCGTCCTCTTCAAATCTGAATGGTTCGACCCCGTCGTCAACAGAGGTGTTCGGTTTAACAAATTCGGTGTAGTTGCTGTCATCGGTGGACGAAGGTACAACAAATTCGAGCCTTTCATCTTAGCTTCACAAGCAGACCAAGTTAGCTTCCTTCCATACCCTCGGATGAGAGATTCGGGTATAAATTGGTTAGCCGTGATCAAAGTTACACCTCGAGGACGAATCATCAGTGGAGAAGAACCACCTCTGCAAGAAGAACATATAAATGAAGTCGAGGAACCTGAACAAGAAATTGATGACATCCTTCTCATTGATCCGCATAATCACGAGTACGAAGATCTTACCGATGATGCAACAGAGGAAGCTGGTGAAGACGAGTTTAATGAAAATGATGATGTTTCTAGTGATGACGAGAATGTCGATGTATCGGATTGATGTATTTGATTTTGTGTAAGGTAATGTGGGAGTTTATCTTATAAATACGATATTGAGATAATAAGTTAAGGAATGGGGTTTGGAATGGAAAGAATGGATTGAGGTGAAAGGATATATTGAGTTTAAAGGGTAGATGGGTTTGGGGTTTGGAATATATGAAGTAGAAGATAAGGAAGATAGGGTTTAGGGTTTCAGATTTTAGGGATTTAAAGATAATACTCGCTAATTCTTCGTAAATAAACGTGGATATTACGACGAAATATAAAAATAAAGAACGCGGGGCTCGTTAATTCCACGTAAGAAGAAATCGTCGTAAAGCACTCGTAAGCCAACGAGGAAATAACGACGAAATATAAAAATAAAGAACGCGGGTCTCGTTAATTCCACGTAAGCGCACATCATCATAAATACCTCGTAACCAAAAAAAAAGAAAGCTGGTCTTGCTAATTCCTCGTAGAATAAAAACTAGAAAAAAAAGAAGAGAAGAGAAGAAAGATACTGGAATCACATGTGGCGAGACTTACGTAAGTCTAGCCCACTTGTGTTCCAATATCTTTCTTCTCTTCCTTTTTTTTTTTTAATTATTTCTAATTTGAAAAGCATTTTGCTGAGTTGTGTGATTTGAGATAGGGTATAATTTGTGAGTTTGTGTGTGATTTGTGAGTTTGTGTGTGGTTTGAGAAGGAAAGTTGCGGGTATTTATAGAAAAGCGGGGCTCGCTAATTCCTCGTAAAATGTTGACTCGTAGATTCCACGTAGGCTTAATCGTCGTAAAAAACTCGTAAACCTGAACGCGGGCCTTTGTAATTCCTCGCTACTTCCTCGTACAATAAAACACGGGCCTTTGTAATTCCTCGTAAAGCTAAACACGGGCCCTTGTAATTCCTCGTAACTTTATGAGGAAATAACGAGGATAAGTAATCTTATATATACTCCCGAGCGCTCACTTTTTATTTCCTCTCCACTTCCTCTCCACTTCCTTTCTATTTCGTAGCAATGGTAAGTCTCTCTAATTCCTCTCTAATTTGATTAGCTTAAGATAGATTAGGTGGTTAGTATAGAG
>NW_013617442.1:116632-118179 GCF_000695525.1 Brassica oleracea var. oleracea | reverse complement strand
TATACTGTTGATGTTAATTTTAAAAATTAAATTTTTTTTCCAGACAATTCGAAAGAACAAACTTACTCCCCATTACAGACAGATGTTCGGTGAGCCTGGTAGTCATTTAGACCCGTCGTCTTCTTCAGCTCCCGGTTCTTCTTCAGTTCCCGGTTCTTCGGGTCCGGAGACTGTCCCTGAGACTCAGCCTTCTCAGAGAGTCTCTCGGTCGCCTTCTTGTAGTGCACCATCGGTTCCTCCTATGCCTCCTCCGATGGCTCCTCCAACGATGCCTCCTCATGTGCCTCCTCCGATGGCTCCTCCGATGCCCGCCGATGTTCATCCCGATTTGATGGTGCCTCCGAGTGCTCCTTGTTGGGATCGAAAACGGTTGGGACGAAGTTAACGTCCAAATCTCCGAAAAGAAAATGTAGAAACCTTCTTCGACAAATACTTTTTTTGAAATAAATTCTTCTTTACGAAAAGCTTTGTGGAGGAAACACGAGTCATCGGACAAAGAGCTCGAAAAGGATCGTTACGCAGCGACCGAACACGTGCTCCGATTGGTCGCTACGTAGAGATCTCTTCAAAGAAACCAATCTGGGATAAACGCGGCAGGAGGCCAGACGACAAAGGGAACGATAACAATCGTCGTAGAGTCTGCATGATCATCGGAGGATCGCAATTCTGCAACGATACGGTTTCGGCCATCAAGGCTTACCAGCGGAAGGCGGAGTCAAGCGCAAACTGGCCTACATGGTCTCCTACCCGAGATGATCAGAACCGCTCAATCACCTTCACATAGGAGGAAGCCGGCGGGATCGATCAACCTAACTGCAATCCGCTCGTCATAGACCTCGTCATACGAGATCTGGAAGTCGGAAGAGTACTCATTGACACGGGAAGTACGGTCAATGTAATCTTCCGCGACACTCTCAATCGGATGAGCATCGAACTCGGAGAAGTAACTCCAACTCCGAAACCGCTCACAGGCTTTTCAGGCGAAGTATCGATGACCCTCGGATCGATTCAGCTACCAGTCATGGCCAAGGAGATCACAAAAATCGTCAAGTTCTCGGTAGTCGATCATCCTGCCATCTAAAACGTGATCATGGGAACCCCATGGCTCAACGCTATGCAAGCCGTTCCATCGACTTACCACCTGGACGTCAAATTCCTGACCCCAAACGGAGTCGCAACTATCTGGGGATGTCAGAAACAGTCGCGACTGTGCTTCCTTGCGGAACACAAGCTAAGACAGATGACGACCTCTGCAACGGCAAATTGCAAATGCACGAAAATTGATAAATCTTCGACCGACAACGTTTCAAGAAAAGACGATTTAACATCGTCTGCTGACGCAGGCGCTTCGGGTGTCGAAACTCAACATGAGTCCGAAGCCGACAATACAACTCAACCGTAACATCCGGAAGAGGACACTGACCCAGCCACGATCATCACGATTAAGGCGGTCAGCACGGCAACAACCGCCGAGTGAAAACGCTTGCGGCATAAAACAGAACTACGAGATGGCTTGATCCTCGAAAGGGGTACGTAGGCAGCTCGTC
>NW_013617442.1:116139-116514 GCF_000695525.1 Brassica oleracea var. oleracea | reverse complement strand
ATTTTTACGATCAATATGCGTCGCTCCTTTTTAAGACACTTGCAAAAATCTCAGAACACGCCTAGAAAATCTACGAATGTTAATACTCTTGCCTGCAGCCTCGTACGGCCCAAAATCGTAAAACAATCTCACTTCAGCACCGAAAATATACGTATAGTCTTCGAAATAACTGCGCGACGTCGCCAAGTTAAAAATCGAGATGATGCGAACAAATTGTCTGAACGGGACCACCACAAATCTTACACTCCGTTCGTCGATTGGCCCCGACGAACACATAAGCCGTCTTAAACAAACGCAACTTGATCACTCTTTTGATCTTCAAACGTCCAACACAAGGACGAAAGCGCGCTACAAAAAAATCCGAAATTTTGGTCT
>NW_013617442.1:115606-115931 GCF_000695525.1 Brassica oleracea var. oleracea | reverse complement strand
GGCTAGTCACCGCACAAACCTTAAAACCGAGAGTAAACCTAGGTCTTGCCCTAAACCCATCGCATTGGTCTCAGACATCTCAAAGACATGATATTTAAACGATACGAGATCCTAAAACATGTCTCTTCGTTCATATCTCAATGTTTCCGAAAGATCGTAAATAATTTTTACGAAAACTCACGTCTCAAACAAACTAACAGATTGAACGCCTCAACGAAGTTAAATATGAGACGACAACTCATGTTTACTACAAACCCATTCTAAACAAAGTAACCCAAACAAACATCCATTATATAAACCGCATAGTGGTAGGGGTTCAAAGCTA
>NW_013617442.1:114321-115328 GCF_000695525.1 Brassica oleracea var. oleracea | reverse complement strand
TTCATTAACTCCATCTCCCTCTCGAAAACGTAGTCATCCGCCTGCATCTTCCAAAGACTCCCGACGGAGGCGCGACACTCACGGAAGTCTCCCAGCGAGTTGAAGGCGTCCTTAAGATTCCCGTACTCAACCTGGAATTGAGAAGCGCGAGTCTTCATTACCTCGGCGATTTCCCTCTTGCCCTTCCGTTCCGCCCTACGAACAGCCCTGGCATAGTTGAGCGTCTCGCGCCAACATCTCGTCTCGCATGCGAGCAAGATCCTTTTCCGCCATCTCCGCTTTAAAGGGATAGATCATGGCCTCTCTATGGCTCGCCTCAATGGCCGATCCAAGCAAGTTCAAGCCCTATGAAACCGATTGACACGTTATAAGCAAAAAAATAAACAAATTCTTAAAGTTTATACCCCGTTAATGATACAAAATCCTTCCGCGACAACTTTCGGCCTCCCCGACTCGCTCGTGGCCAGAGAAGCATCAAAGCCCGACGGAAGACCAGCGAAGAAATCATCAAAGTCCGGAATAGGGACCTCGCTCGTACCGCTTCCATCGCCGAAAGCAAGGTTCGGATCCCATCCTGGAAGCATGCAATCGTCCACCGAAAACTCCAGGTCACCGAGATCAATATCTTTCCCCTTCGAAGAGTTCAGCCCCGTCACAATCGTGGGACCGGCGTTGGGACCATGGTCTTCAGGTTCGGAATCACTCCTTGTTTCTCCGCCCAAAGCAGTAGGACTAGGATGCACAAACCTCAGCGCCTTTCGAACTCTCTTCGGCGTAAAGGAAGTCCAGAAAAAAAGACCATTTCTGAGCAGATCCCTCATCGCAATAATGTCCTCAGGAAACGGAGCAAGAGGGTTGATAAAGGGACGATCGTTCGGCAACCTCCGAAACAGTGGGATACAACTCTCCTCAACGGATGCTGCGTCTACACGAACGAAGAATACGAAGAAAAAATTCTTCCACGATTTGAAGTTAGAAGTAAACCCCTTTACCACTGACATGAAGTT
>NW_013617442.1:113158-114093 GCF_000695525.1 Brassica oleracea var. oleracea | reverse complement strand
TAAAGTAGCCCTCCGGGGGACTACTAGCGCATTCTCCTTGACGAGGAGCCCTGAATTCCACCACATCCAAAATATGGTAGAACGATCGTATGACCTCGAGGAATTCACTAGTACTCGTACTTGGTGCACCTGCCTCCACCGGACGATGGTTCATGACCGGGAATGATTTTTCTTTGGGAGGCGTGATCGAACCGTAACACGCCACCCATCATGCCTCGTTCTTGGCTGGGTCTACCGAATGATGAACGAATTCCATCTTCGGCACTCGAAGCTCTTCAGAAACGTTCGCGGGCAAGGACCCTTTCTTCAAACTCCTCTTCTTACTCGACATCTCGTGTTTTTCTTTTTGATCAAGGAGGAAATGATAGAGAGAAAGAAAAAGAAGAAAGAAATTTTCAAGAAAACCTCTCTATGTGAATGAGTAAATGTAAAGATTGTGAAGAAATTACCTCCCTTCTTATAGGCATGAGAAATTACTATTTACTTGCGGATTTTTGGACACGAACTTAGCCCAAATACACCAATCTCGTCCGAACTCGCCATACCGCGCATTGGGATCTCACTAGAAATCCACGCTCCCAACGAACTGGGGGGCTAACTGTTGGGGTCGAAAACGGTTGTGACGAAGTTAAAGTCCAAATCTCCGAAAAGAAAACGTAGAAACCTTCTTCGACAAATACTTTTTCGAAATAGATTCTTCTTTGCGAAAAGCTTTGTGGAGGAAACGCGAGTCATCGGACAAAGAGCTCAAAAAGGATCGTTACGCAGCGACCGAACATGTGCTCCGCTCGGTCGCTACGTAGCGACCGAGTTCGAGCCAAGGCTCAGTCGCTATGTAGCGACTGAACGTCACTTCCGCTCGGTCGCTAAGCTCGAGCAGGAGCTCGGTCGCTAAGCTCGAGCAGGAGTTCGGTCGTTACGTAGAGATCGAGCTC
>NW_013617442.1:111187-113126 GCF_000695525.1 Brassica oleracea var. oleracea | reverse complement strand
CGCTATGTAGCGACCGAGCTTTGGCTCGAGCTCGGTTGCTACGTAGCGACCGAGCTGGACGAGCGCTCGGTCGCTACGTAGCGATCGAGCGCTCGGTCGCTACGTAGCAATCGAGCGCTCGGTCGCTACGTAGCGACCGAGCTCTTCCGAAACGTCGATACGACATTAGTCCATGCACTCTCGACTACCCTTCGATGCTATCTCCTGAAGATCATAGCGAACCCATTTCACGCCCCCCGCCATTCTAAGTTATCGATCAAACTTTACCGTAAAAACCGCAGAAAGTTCGTTCTTTATCGAAAAAAACCGTAATAAACGTGTCGAGTCGGAAGACGGCCTAAAGGGACCTAAGACATGACTCGAGGCCCAACTTACGATTTCTTAACCAACATCCCGTAAGCCGCATGACGGTTTACACTTGGTTCGCAAGGAAAGATAAATGTCAAGTTTCCGCGGATAAATACGAAATTTTGAAGATAATTACGAAGATTGGAAAAAATGGAATATCTCCATTTTTATGCTATGGCGGCTTAAGGGCAGAAGGGGAAAAGCGTAAACCGACCTTGGAGCCAGTATATAAGGAGTCCTAGGCGAGAGGCATAGTAGAGGACTTTTTCACAGCAAACTTAGCACTTAGAGCGATTTTAGGCAATTTTTCGTTTTTGTTATTCGAGCTGCGACTCAATTAGGTTTTTGCCGTCTTAGGGTTTTAGAACTAGGAATCGTAGCCCAGGCACTTACCTTGTTGTAAACGCTCAAACACAGATTCGGAATAAGAACTATCTTGCTCTCTTTTTCGATTTCTTATTTTATTATTGTTCTTGTTTCGTGTTCTGATTGCTTGGCATGTGGTATTAGCAGATATCTGGGACCTCTGGGAAATTAGGGTTCTCCTACTTTCCTAATATGAACGGACATCAAGATCTTACCGACGATGCCATAGAGGAAGCTGTTGAAGACGAGTTTAATGAAAATGATGATGTTTCTAGTGATGACGAGAATGTCGATGTATCGGATTGATGTATTTGATTTTGTGTAAGGTAATGTTGAAGTTTGTTTTATAAATAAGATATTGAGATAATAAGTTAACGAATGGGGTTTGGAATGGAAAGAATAGATTGAGGTGAAAGAATATATTGAGTTTAAAGGGTAGATGGGTTTGGGGTTTGGAATATATGAAGTAGAAGATAAGGAAGATGGGGTTTGGGGTTTCAGATTTTAGGGATTTAAAGATAATACTCGCTAATTTCTCGTAATTAAACGTGGATATTACGATGAAATATAAAAATAAAGAACGCGTGGCTCGTTAATTCCACGTAAGAAGAAATCGCCGTAAAGCACTCGTAAGCCAACGAGGAAATAAAGACGAAATATAAAAATAAAGAACGCTGGGCTCGTTAATTCCACGTAAGCGCAAATCATCGTAAATACCTCGTAACCAAAAAAAAAAGAAAGCTGGCCTTGCTAATTCCTCGTAGAATAAAAACTAGAAAAAAAAGAAGAGAAGAGAAGAAAGATACTGGAATCACATGTAGCGAGACTTACGTAAGTCTAGCTCACATGTGTTCCAATATGTTTCTTCTCTTCCTTTTTTTCAAATATTTCTAATTTGAAAAGCATTTTGCTGAGTTGTGTGATTTGAGATAGGGTGTGATTTGTGAGTTTGTGTGTGATTTGTGAGTTTGTGTATGGTTTGAGAAGGAAAGTTGCGGGTATTTATAGAAAAGCGGGGCTTGCTAATTCCTTGTAAAATGTTGACTCGTAAATTCCACGTAAGCTTAATCGTCATAAAAAAATCGTAAACTTGAACGCGGGCCTTTGTAATTCCTCGCAACTTCCTCGTACAATAAAATACGGACCTTTGTAATTCCTCGTAATGCTAAATACGGGCCTTTGTAATTCCTCGTAACTTTACGAGGAAATAACGAGGATAAGTAAT
>NW_013617442.1:110432-110858 GCF_000695525.1 Brassica oleracea var. oleracea | reverse complement strand
GTCGTCTTCTTCAGCTCCCGGTTCTTCGGGTCCGGAGACTGTCCCCGAGACTCAGCCTTCAAAGAGAGTCTCTCGGTCGCCTTCTTCTAGTGCACCATCGGTTCCTCATGTGCCTCCTCCGATGGCTCCTCCGATGCCCGCCGATGTTCACCCCGATTTGATGGTGTCTCCGAGTGCTCCTTACTTGCAGTACACTGTAGAGGACATTCTCCGTCTGCCAGGCAGAGAAGGTTTACCAGTCATCGACCCCGGCCAACTGGACGGAACTTTGTGGTATGTTACATTAAATTTTTTTTTAATTCGTTTAAAATTGTTTTATAACATTAAAAAATAATTTATATTTTAAATTTGTTTTTTTCCAGGTTTGGGGTTGACGGATGTCTTGCATCGGACGTAACCGACACGATCAAAGGTTACTTCTCCATG
>NW_013617442.1:109462-110057 GCF_000695525.1 Brassica oleracea var. oleracea | reverse complement strand
ATTATTCATTTAATTTAACTTTAAATTTTTACTAGCAATATTTATTTTTTGCTTTTAAGGTTGTCCCTAAAAAAAAAGGACGGAAGTTGGGGATTGGTTCCGTCAACGATGTTCCGAGAGCAACAACGTCTTATGGTCAGCGACGGGATGATGAAGTCACTGAGCTGCGTAACGAGTTGGCCTCGACAAAAGCTCGTATGGGTGGAGTCGAGGGCTTCTTGGACGTTATAGCGGCCACAAATCCGGAATGGGAGTCCATGTTGAGGAACATGCGACAACAACATCCCATTCCAGGCGAGTCATCCGACACACATAACGAGGCAGATGTTGCGAGGAGGAGTGAGAAATTCTACCAGGCGATGAGCGACCCTTAGTACTTTTTTTCCGGTTGTTGTATTATAAATTCAAAACTTATTTATATATAAAATATTTTCGTATTAATTTTTATTTTAAATTATAATTTTATTACTAAATTAAATAATTTTTATTATTTTTTTAATTATATTTTTAAATTCTGTAAAATAAAAAAAACAAAGTAAATTCGTAGCTAATTTACGACCTATTTACGTGGAAACTTTACGAGCAAATGACGAGG
>NW_013617442.1:65898-109377 GCF_000695525.1 Brassica oleracea var. oleracea | reverse complement strand
GTATTTTACGAGGAAATACTTTCGTGGTAGTTACGTGTAGTTTACGAGGAACATGTTTCGAGGTATTTACGAGGAAATATAGCGACCTCCTTACGTGGAATATTTACGTGGTCTTTACGACGAAATGATGTACTTCGTCTTTACGACGAAATATTTTCCTCGCTAAGTTACGACGAATTGGCGAGGAAATATGTGTTACGACGAACGAGTAACGACGAAACGTGTTTCCTCGCTAATTCCTCATAAAACTTCTTTTACGAAAAACTCGCGAGGAAAACCGCCCTCGTTAAACTTATGTTTTCTTGTAGTGACACATGTAGTCTTATCTGATCATTTTCTTCCCTATTTCTCTCTTTTCTGAATCTCAATTCAAATGAACAATGATGTTGATATAGTCCATCTTTATTCATCTTCTTTTTGATTTTCTCTTTTATCTTTCTCTTTTTTTATTTTATTTGACAAAGTGTAGGCGAATAGTGGGGTCATCGGTAATGTACCTACCCCTTGCTTCCAACGATGTGTGATCATCCGATTAGATTAGAATAATGAGGTCGCAGGAGACACTCCTACCCCTCTAAACTGCATGAAATCATTTCAATCTTCTATAGTTAGATGATGAAGAGAGAGAGAAGGGAATCAGAAACACACAGACTTTTACCTTCCAGACTTGCAGGATGAATCTGATCTAATGTATACCAAGCCCCAAGACAAGCAGATTAAGCTAAGTTAGGTTGGAGATCAGCTTTGGTTCTTTCAAACATTCTCGGAAAGTGTGGATAATTGGCAGGTGATCCACTTTAGTATGTCTAATACACTATGCAGTCAATAAATCTAAGAGTGGTGCTAGAGAGTGTTTAGTTATTAATTAGTGAAATTGTAAAGTTCATTATTCCCTTCTTGACTCAATAAAACTTTTTGAAAACATTTTATAAAACTCAAAGATAAACTAAATATCAGTAAACCTCCCTCCAGACTTAAATTACAATGTTCCCCGTGTATATCTAGTCGAAGTTTGGTGAGAACATATATCATAATTACATAATGTAACAAGGAAAATGATATACATGCTTAATGATGTCAATGTTGATTGACACAGTGAAGTGTCTATCGATCGGTGCTGATCCGGTACTGTCGAACGATGTCGACCTAGTCTCATCGGTCGATAGGCTGGGAAATCGTCTCCTCGGATCGTTTTTTTTTTAACTCAAAGTAAAACATAATATTAGTAGAACCTCCCCCAGACTTAAACAACACTGTCCTCACTGTTATACAATCTAAGATTGGTAGGAAAATAAACCATAAGTACTAAATCTAACAAGGTTTCACGAGTATACTTGCCATTGATGTGAATATCAATCAACACAGTTAAGTGATGATCGATATTTGTGATGCTCCGTCGATCGGTATTGATCAGTTGTCGGTCGATGCTGGTGCAAAACTCATGAACCTTGGATCTCTTTTTTTCCGATGAATATTACCTCTGCTACAATGTCGATCGACGTTTCTGTTACAGTGTCGTCGTCACTGTTCACCTTTTTTTTTGACCTGTATAAAATTTAAAAACAAAAATAAGTAAAATTTTAAACTAAGCGTAAAAGAAATTACCTATTAGTGGGTTGCCTCCCACTCAGCGCTTATTTTCAGTCATTAGCTTGACTTCTGGAGATCTGAATCAGTCCGGATGAGAATGAGATCTTGCTCCAAACCAAGTCTCGATGCCTTCTTTCTGAAGCTTCATCACACTTTTTTTTGAAAGCCTCCATAGACTCTTCTCTTTTGTCTATTATCTCAGCAATAAGGAGTGCTCTAAGCTTTGCAAATGGATGTGAGAAACATCTGCTGCGCACTCTGCACTTCCTGACACCATCTGAGAAGCGAGGAATCAATGATAACTGAGGATCACCGTTGATCCTTTTTCTCTTCTTCCAATTCATCCTTTTCTTTCCACAGACTTGTCTGATCGTGTGGTGGTGACTCCATCAAAAATATTTTGACACACTTCAAACTTATTCTGCTTTGATACGCGTCCGGTGTTGATCGATGGTATCTGGTCGGTATCGATCTATGCTGCTTCTTCTGGGTTTTTATCGACTTCACCTCTATATCTCAACTCTCTCTGAGAAGCTACTGCATACATATCATCAGCAAATACCTCATTGTAGGAACCTAAATGCACACTTCTATCTGGTGGGATAGGATATTCAACTTCAACCACAGCGCATGGAACCAAAAACTTCACAGGGTCATGTATCCTTTTCACTCATTTGTGAAACCCAACAGCTTTTTTTGTGTAGATAGGAGGGTGTCGATCGATGCTCTCGGATGGGTGTAGGTCGATGTTATTAGATGGATGGCGAACGATGATATATGGTGGATGTTGGTCGATGATGCATGGTGGACGTATATCGATGATGTGGGGTGAGTGTAGATCAATATCATCAGGTTGATGTCGATCGATGCTAGACTTTGGTGAAGTTTCCAGATCTCCTCTCAAAGTATTCTGATCGTCATCAAGCTTCTTCTTAGAATTCTGATCCATATCTTCGAGCCATTCCTCCATCTCCAAGAAGTCTTCCATAGTAACTTCTCTACTCGAATCCAAATCTCCAAGTTGTTCTCCATCCTTTAACTCGAAGAATTCTTCTAGCTCCAAGAAATCTTCCATGGTGATCTCTTTTTCTACATCTGGGGCAGGATAACAACTTGATACATCAGTGCTTTCTGTGCTGAGTCTGCGATGTCCTGAGGACAACTCGATCTTTCAGGGATTTCGAGTGGTATCAATTACAAAAGTCTGCGTCTATCGCTGCTGAGGTGCTGGTGTCGATCGATGTTGCGGTGTTGGTGTCTATCGATGTTGAGGCAATGGTGGTGATCGATGTTGAGGTCGGATCACTAGTCTCAGCCTCTTCTGCTCTGCTCAGCTCTTCAGATCCATGTTATTTATCACCCTCTACCATAATGTAGTTGAGCAACTGTCTCGGAATCTGATATTCCCTCTTTATTTGCCAATATTCAACGAGTTTGTCCCACTTATCATTCTTCTCCTTTTCTCGAGTTGCTTCAACATCATCAAGAATACAAGAATGCTCTTTCAATGTCCTCCCAGCTAGTTAGAGATCTTAGCTGTAGTTGACTGAACTAGCTAAACGCATTCCCATATATAGAATAGGGAAGATCTTGCAGAGCATGTGGTATTCAGACACTTCATTCTGCTCACTCCTTGACACTAGATCTTCAAGCTTTGCGATGTGGTTTCTGGGATCTTGGTGAGGAAGAACTTGGAAGGGGTCTTAACCTACCCAATCATACCATTTTCGGCTCAGATCAAAGTCATTCATCTCAGCAACATCAATCACATCACAGATCAGCACCTTGAGCATTAATCAATTGTCATGCGCTGTTGCGAGAGCGACCTTCTTCGTCTCTTAAGATCCAATTCTCATTAACTTTAAGTATGAGCACTTCGATCCACACTGTCTCCCCGCATGTGGTGTCGTTTTTCACCGAGTGAACAGTGTCATAATGAAAAGTGTCGGGATTCACAGTGTCGGGATTCATAGTGTCGCGGTGAACATTGTCGCTATGAACAGTGTCGCGATAAACATTGTCGATCGACGAGGGATGAACAGTGTCGATTGACGCGTGATAAACAGTGCCGAGATGAACAGTACCTCGATGAACAGTGCCACGATGAACGAAGTTGCAATGAACATTGCCGTTTGACGCAGGATGAACAGTGTCAATTGATAGGGGGATGAACAGTGTCGATCGACGGGGTGAACAGTTGCAAGATGAACAGTACCAAGATGAACAGTACCATGATGAACATTACTTGAGTGAACAGTACCAGGGTGAACACTGTTGTCCGACACAAGATGAATAGTGTCGTTCGATGCTTGGTTCACGTTGTCGATCGTTGTTGCTTGGAGGGTGTTGATCGATGCTTCCCTCGTAGATTTACGGATCGTGCGCAAATCAGCATGATCCTTCTTTGAAGAACCCATAAATCTTCTCTTCTTTGTTGTTCATGGTACTTGTAGATCCTAAAATCTACACTAAGAATTTGATAGGGATCGGGAGTTTAATCAGGAGAAGATAAATGATGTATGTAACAATATCTTTAGAACACAACTATATAATCAGTTTCCAGTAGGCAAAAATGGACTTTATTGATGAATAAGATCGAATACAATGAGTAAAACAAGATCGAATGTTACAACGAGATCGCATAAGAGAAAAGATCTAAAGATGGATTAAAACAAGTTCGAAGTGTGGGTGTAGCTCTCTCTAGGGTTTTCAACGTGTCTCTTCCTTATGCGTCGACTTCTTCTTATAGCATGCTGCTCTCGCGATGTTCGCAACTGCTCCGCGATCTCAGCAATCGTTCCGCGATCTCCGGATCTTCGAAGTCTCCATTTGGAGCTCGAGTGCTTGCTGTGGGGTTTAACTCTTCGCAGCCCATTCAATTTATCGTGGCCCATTTACAAATTGACCGAAATTGGGTCCAACAGTACTGATATCACTCCAATTACCCTAAGGAGTGAATTACTCTCTCAAATAAGAGGTTCAGTTATAGTACTTAGGGATCGAAACCACAGAGAGCTAGGGAACCTAATAAATCTATTAAGAATTGTTAAGCTAGGTTGTTTAATGATTTAAATGTAATGTTGCAGTTGTTGAGCAAGTAATTACTCGATTGATTGGTTGAGGTTTTGGTGCTTAAAAGGAAATAGTTAGACTTACGGTTTTTATTCAGGAAATTTGGAATTATAATCCTAGAGATGCCTAACAAGTTGCATGCATGATATTGTAGAGCTCAACACTTATAAACGAACCACTAGGCTCTCGCTTTCTAGGTTCGTCTATTGACCAGTGTCGATCGATGATTTTATATGAATATCGATCGATGCACTATTCGAAACGTCGACCGATGATTCTATTTGAATATTGATTTACGTTATTGTTCAAGCGTTAATGCGCGGATTGAATATGCTCACTAACCTCACTAGACCTGCTCTCGTCTTACTCTAGCAAGTCTTAGCTCAATTAGAATGATTTCAGGATGAGATGAAAGCTATCGCTTATATCTAACAATCCTAGGGCAAGTTCTAGGTAGGTAATCTAGAATCATGCATTAATGATAATCCTAAAGATTAATATCACAACTTAGGAATCTATAGTTGGGGCTAATCCCTCATAACCTATTTAAACCCTAAAATCTAACAAGAGAACTACTCAGACATGGCCAAGCAATTCATAACAGCAATAAGGTATGAAAACTGCATTAGAATAATTGATAGATATTAATGGAGTTCCAATCACAAATAACTTTGGATCTTCTCTCCAATCTACTAAAAATCCTAGAAACCTTTGTTGTGAAAAACAATAAAACAAGAAAGCACATTTTGCCTCTAACATGTTGGCAAAGCTTATATAATTAGGTTAACACTCGTCAAGTGTAATCTTGTAAATTGGTGAAGCCTTGGGCTCTATGTTGGCTGAGACCAAACATGCTTTCTGCGCGCTTCGCTGTCGATCGATGTCAAGATGTGAACATCGATCGATTATTCCTTTTCATAGTCGACCGATGGTCGAGCTCGATGGTCATCTCGGGTGCTTACTCCAAATATCTCCAAAATGCTCCAAAATCATCACTTTCCTCCAAATCACTTCTGATCCTATAAATATTCTAAATAGACTCTATAATATAATAATTAGTAGTTAAAACACTTATAAACCATGGATAAAAGTGGGTCAAATCCATGGTCTATCAAGTACTAAGATGTATGTACCTGAAACAGAAGAAAAAAACTTATCAGTTTTTTGAACAGTAGTAAAACCTAGACTAAACCTAACTAAATTTGATCTAATGGCGATCGAAGCTTCCCGGCAACGGCGCCAAATTTGATATCACTCAAATTACCCTAAGAAGTGATTTACTCTCTCAAATAAGAGGTCGATTTGTAGCACTTAGGGAACGAATTCACAGGGAGCTATGGCACACAATAGATCTATCTAGTTATGTAGTTAAGCGAGGCAAATGGGATCGGATTCACAGTGATCTAAGGCACACAATAGATCTATCTAGTTATGTACCTAAGCTAGGAAAATAGGTTTAAGGCAGTAAATAGCAGGGGTGAACAAGTAATTGTTCGATTGATTTGTGGATTGAGGTTTTCAGAAAGATATGGGAAACGTTAGACTTAGGTTTTCTATTCAAATAATCAGGATTATAGAGATATAGATTACTAAGCATATATGGATATTCTAGAACTCAAAAAATAAGAATAGTCGATCAATTTTCATATATTTAGACTATCTATCGCCGAATCTAGGACCTCAGTTGTCGCTTGTTGGTCCTAAGAAAGTGTCGATCGATTCCAACAAAGGGGTGTCAATCGATACACTTTTCAGCCCGTCGATCAATACAATTAATGTGTTTTCGATCGATGAACCTTCCAGGGAGCGTTATCGCACGGGGTTGACGTGTTCACTAGGTTTAACTAAATCAGCTTCCGCTTGTTTCTAGCAATCCTAGAACAATCTAAACTAATTCAGACAGAGAACCAAGCTTCTGCTTGCGCCCTAATATCTATAGGCAAGGTCCTAGTTAGCTACTCTAGAACACATGCATTAAGAATAGTTTAATTGATTCATATCCTAACACTTAGCAATTCTATATTTTGGGCTAATCCCTCATGAATATCAGAACCCTAAATCTAACAAGGTGAATCTATTCAGACATGATAGTTGTCACATAAATTATAAACTTAATATATGAAATAGAAATATATATAAAAACCAAAGGAGTTCTAGGAGGATTCTGAAGGAGTTCCTCCCTTTTCTCCTAACTAAGAACAATGAATAAAGATTAGCCGTCAACAATGGCTTAGAAAATACATAAATAGGGTTTTAGGTCGTCCATGGATATTCTAGTAATTTGTGATTGATTCTGGGCTTAAGTCGGTCTTGAAATATATTCGGCCCGTGTTCTGGAATCACCGTAGATCGACACCAAGGGTGCAGCATCGATCGACGTTCCTTCATCTCCTCGACAGCTCTCTCTCTCGTGAGACACAATGACCACTCTTCAGTAAAACATGCATAACTTCTGATCTAACCGTTGGATTGACCTCAAACATGTCGTATTGGAAAGCTAAAAAAAACCTCTATCTTGTGTCATAAGATCCGCTCAATCGCACCATGGTAAAGTATCCATACATATTTAAACATCTGACACGTTTGTGCAGTTCGGCACTCAAAAGGCTCCAAAAGACCCTAAAATCACCACTTTCCTCCAAAACGATCCTAAACCTGAAAACATACTAAAAAGACTCCAAAACAACTATAATATACTCCCTCTGTTCCAAAATACTTGATGTGTGTATGCACAAGAATTAAGGTATACACTCATTCCTAAAAAGTAACATTACTTTCTTCAACTGAGGGAATTACATACTTATAGAGTTTTGTAGTCAAAGACCTTTATGAGAAATGAAGAAAACAACACATAGGAAATAGGAAATTTGACTAGAGATATTAAAAATGGTCAAGGCACGGGATTGTATGAAGACTTGTCGATCAGACCCTTTCGGCTACTCTTGTCCAGGTTCGATGTATCCTAATGCATGACCGCGGTAAGGAGATGGACGATCGCGGGACGGTCTGTGCGAACGGCCGGGTGTTCTTCACGAACGAGTCTGGTCCAAACATGACCCAAGTCTTCAGAAAGATGGAGAATCCTTTCCTTAGAGATATTTGGATGAGTAAAGTCCATGAGTGGTTCGAACACGGAGGCAAGGTCTAGGGCACGGTCGTCGGAGTGAACCAAACGGCCCAAAAGTGAGAATGCATGATCTTCTTCGGATTCTCCATGACCCATGCTAAGTCTGGCTCGACTATCTGTCTTGGATTGTCGAGAAGGTCGGGAAGGACGAGCTCCGGTACGGTCAGTTCAGTCGTCTGGTCGTGGTTCCAGTCTGAGGTCCTTTCCGAACGTACGCGGGTCGATCCGATACACGGCTCGGTCATTCGGTCCGGTACGGTCGGAAGAGAGAACCTCGGTTGGAATGATCTGATCGTCCTGATCTCCTTCCTGAGCTGTTTCCATGTACTGATCCATGTATTGAGGTGCATCATTCCCTCTCTCTTCAAAAGGATTTGTCCACAAATCTGGATCATCTGCAATAAAAGGAGATATATCAGAAACATTGAAACTCGAAGAGATGTCATACTTACCATACAAATCGAGATGATAAGTATTGTCACTGATCTTCCTAAGGATCGAGAATGGACATTCGACCAGAGGCATGAGTTTGGACTTTCTTTCTTCCAGGAAACGTTCTTTCCTCAAATGGACCCAAACAAGATCACCCTCCTTAAAGACAACCTTCTTTCGTTTATTGTTTGCCTTTCTTGTGTAAACTTAAGTTTTGGCTTCAATGTTGGCACGGACCTGTTCATGAAACTTCTTGATCGTGTCCGCCTTCCTCTTGCCATTTGTACTAACTCTTTCACTAAAAGGCAAAGGAAAAAGATCAAGTGGAGATAAGGGATTGAAACCATAAACAACCTCAAAAGGAGAAAACTTAGTAGAAGAATGCATGGAATGATTGTACGCATATTCAACATGAGCCAAACATCCTTCCTAAAGTCTAAGATTTTTCTTCACCTATGACCTAAGTAATGCGGACAGGGTCCGGTTCACCTATCACTTTCTTCCAAATCACTCGTGGTCGTATAAATATACTAAATAGACTCTATATTATAATAAATAGTTATTAAACACCTATAAACCATGGGTAAAAGTGGGTCAAATCCATGGCCTATCAACTACCTCAAACTTACCCTTTTGCTTGTCCTCAAGCAAAACATAATGGAAGTCTCTCTGAAAGAGGTTTGAAAATCGCAGGGACTCATAGATTTAAAACTTAGAATCAACACCTTAGAAAGTTCTAATATCAGAATCACACTATACCATATCCTAGTCTAGTAACCAAGTTCATCTAGTCAACAACTTAGCAAATCATGTCTGACAATCCCCTCTACCACCCTTAATTCTTGCATAAATAAAAGTGTAGGCTTTACCTTGGGGGTATCGATCACAAGATGCAAGGATGCTCAAACAAGTATCTGGACCTGCAGGTAAACAAGAGTTCCTATCCTCTCTCTCTACAAATTTCTTTCTCAATAAAAGTCTGGTTATATTGCAAGATCATTGACCAAAATTGGTCGGGCTTCCATGAATCAAGCTTTAATGGTTTTAGTCACCAAACCCTGTTCCCTTCTTTTTGACCTATATCCTAAGATTATTTGTGAATCAAGCCTTAATGGTTGTAGCCACCAAGTCATGTTCTAATCCTTTACCTATAGAATTCTTATGAATCAAGCCTTAATGGTTGTAGCCACCAAGTACTGTTCGAATTATTTTCCTAAATTTTTCTATTTCTAGCTATATTATTTATTATATATATATAATTATTTTTTTATTTATTTTTTTATGAAAATCTAAATTCAAAACTGAGAGAGAGAGGGTGAGATTTCTACACAAGGCTTTACCTTCCAGACTTGTTTGAAGAATCCGATCCCATGTATACCAAGCCCCAAGACAAGAAGAGTTGAGCTCCTTTAGGTTGGAGGTCAGCTTTGGTTCTTTCAAACATTCTCAGCAAGTGTAACATAGTTGACAGGTTGATTCACTTTGGTATCTTTTGTACTATCTTCAACTAGTAAGTCTATAATGGTGTGGGTAGATAATAAGCAAAATCAACAAGTTCATTATCCCCTTCTTGACTCAATAAAAAAATTTTTGAAAACATTTTAATAAGACTGATGAATAAACTTAATATCAGTAAACTTCCCCCCAGACTTAAACTACACTGTCCCCAGTGTAAATTCAGTCGGAGTTATGGTGAAAACTAAAGCATAAGGACTCAATTGAACAAGTAAGAACGATATACTAGACCGAAATAGATGTCGATCGATGTAAAGGTGTTGACATCGGTTGCGGCAGGTGATGTTTTTTCGATCGATGTTGGAAGTGTTTCGTCGGTCGATACTCTTGGGAATCGTCTACTCAGATCTTTTTCTCTTTTTTTTTATGACCTGCAAAATTTAAAACTAACATAATTACTAAACTAATAAAATCTAATTAGATGTTACCTAATAGTGGGTTTTCTCACACTCAGTGCTTTGTTATAGTCATTTATCTTGACTTTGGAGGTGATCTGGCTAGTAATGTGGAAAGCTGGGACTTGCTGGAAATCAAGTTTCCATCTCTTCTCTGCGCTTGTTGAACCATGTACCAATGAAGTCTCGCATTGCTTCATCTCCTCTGCACCATTTGTCCTTCATTGTTGAAGTTGTATTCTCTATCTTCTGCAATCTGTCTCCTAGACTCTCAATTTTGATCTGATGTCTCACAAGTGTAGCGTATGAGTCAGCTGAGATCTCCTCTCCATGGTTGTTTGTATCAGACATATCTGATGTCACCTTTGGTACTAGCCTCCCTTGGTTTGTTTGTGTAGCTTCATCGATCGATGTCCTTATGTGACTGTCGGTCGATATGTGGATGCGTCTGTCGATCGATGGTGATTCCTCTGGTCGACGAGCGATGTATCTCTGAACCTCCACTATCTCCCTCTGCATTGCTTCTATCTGAGAAGTCAAAGAACTGATTGTAAGATCCATTGGGAAATAGATGTCATCACATCTCCTATCAAGCCTCTCTTCTGTTGTTCCCAAGGTTATGTAGATCTCTTCTACAAACTGATCAATCTCTGCTCTGGTGTAAGAAACTGGTTGAGACTTCATCGCGTTTGAATGTGACGGCTCATCGTCGATCGATGTCGAGAGTTTCCTCTCGATCGATGCTTGTGTGGTTGCTTCGGCCGCACGCTGTGTCTTTATTCTGGCTATGTCTTGCTTCATCTCCTCCATGCATGTAGTCAACCAACTGATGCTATCATCTAGGGGGTAGTAGACACCATCAAGTTTTATCTGGAAGTCACCTTCATTATTTTCTTGGGCTCCACAGACTCCGTAGAACATCTCATTGATCTCATCCTTGGTGTAGATCTCTGGTACTAGCTTAGTCAGTGTGAATGACCTAGCATGTTCTGGAAGGCATAGGTAGCTGTGCTCGTCCATTGAGGTTTTTTCCAGAAGACTTCTGATATCGTCCTTGGATTAGGCCTGGGCGTTTGGGCCTTCGGGTCGGGTTCGGGCCGGTTCCTTTCGGGTCCGGATCTTTTCAGGTCCTAAATATTTAGACCCAATAGGTACTTAGAAATTTTTGGTTCAGGTTCGGGTCGGTTCTTGTTGGATCCGGATCGGTTCGGGTCTATAATTAAAACACCCATAAAATACCTGTAATTTTTTGGGTCCATATCGGGTCCGGGTCGGGTTCAGGTATTTAGGATCTGAAAAGGACATGATATACCCAATTCCATCAACTTTAGTTGAATATTTGTCATATATATCTAAAACTTTACAAAACAACTTAAATGAAACTATTAATAATTAAAATAAAACATTTTAAAACTCTAAATTTTATATTTTAAAGCTTTATATTACTTTAAAAATGTTAAAAAATAATAACAAATGTTGTTAACAAAAGATATTTCAACTAAATCATAAAATAATATATATAAAATAGAACACAAAAACATCATAGTTTTAGATATACATGTTTTTAAGTCGGGTACAAATCGGTTCTTATCGGGTCGGGTCTATTCGGGTCAGTTCTTTTCGGGTCCGGATCTATTCGGGTCGGTTCTTTTTCGGTTCCGATTCTTTCGGGTAAAAAAAAATTAGACCCAAAAGGTACTTGTAAATTTTCGGTCCGGTTCCGGGTCAGGTATTTTTGGTTCGGTTCCGGTTCGGGTCTTCGGGTCCAGGTTAAAATGCCCAGGCCTACCTTGGATACACAGATGATGTGTCCGTCTACATCTCTGGCATGTCTATGATCATCTCTGTAGACTCCATATTCATCCTTCTCCTCCCAGTGGAATCTCCTAGTGCCATCACGGTCATAGGCTCTTTTTCCAAACTCGGGGCGTCTGTCGATCGATGTTAGGTCTCCAATGTCGATCGACGGTTAAGTATGCTGTCGATACTTTGGCTTGAAACGATCATCGACTCCACCAGCTGTGTCGTAGAACTCGTTTGTAACTCTCTGCTGGTGCTCTGGCATGTTGCGTTGTTGCATGAAGAGATTTTCTTCTCCATTAGACATCTGAAGAATGTTTGCAATGTCCTCTCTGGATACTTGCAATGCGTGTCCATCTATTGCTCTTGCATAGCCTTCTGGATCCCTGAAAAAACAAAACTCATCCGGTGTTAGATAGTTATTATTCTGTTTAGCTTTTTCCCTTATAGTGGATGGTGGTTGTGAACGAATGTCGATCGATGTGGAGGCTCTGTTGTCGATCGACGGGCGTTTAACCCTGGTGAATGGACGATAGAGAGGAGTGCCTCTTCCACAAGCTTTTGCGAAGAGTGAATCTGTATCGGAACGTTCCTGGTGGTTGAAAAGTTCCTCATACGTGAAACCTTCATGAGGTTCATCTACTCCTGGGTCATGTACTGTTGTTTCTACTGCATAGATCTCGTGATAGTGATAATCTGCCCAAATGCCAATTGAGTAATCTCCTTCTCGTACACGGTCGACTCCAGTGTCGATCGATGGGTAGTAGGCAATGTCGGTTGATGCTCGTTTGCAGTTTGTCAGGTGATGATGAGTGTCGATCGATGTTGGGATGTTTCGGTCGATCGACGTCACATTCCTCTTCCAAAAAGAATGGTGGAGAAGTCTATCTTCCTAGTATGAATACCTATGTACTATGTAGCTCGTTCCTCCTTATAATCCTCATCATACTCCTCTCTATGCAGGGTATCTCTGGTGGGTATCGCAGTATGTACCGCCATGGTGGGATTGTAGTAGTCATTCTCCCAATCGCTTTTACTACTGTGATGTGCCCCGGTCCGAGCACCGACCTTCTGGAATCATGGACACGGCCCAAGATGGCAATCTTGTCAACCAACTTAACCCAACCGAGGTTTCCCCATCGGATGCAACCATGGTCGAGCCAGAAGCTAACTTGGGAAAGAAATGAGTTAGGGAGTGGATGCAACCCCGTGGATGCATATCTGTGGATGCCACACTTATGGAATGAACTAAGTGGAAGCAACGATCAATTGACCTTTAAGATATCATGGACCTAGACACACATGAACACTGTGGACGAGTTGGACGAAGTGACACTTACTTGGGCGAGCTAGTCGAGCTGAATCAAAGTGACACTTACATATCTGAGCTAGATAAGCTGAGTAAGCTAAGTGACACTACTTTGAAGCTGAGTGAGATAAATGACACTAAAGTTAGAGCTGGTTTAGTTGCTGGGCGAAATTGGCCTTTTTCAGCCCACGGAAAAATTCATAACAAATTTAATTTGGGTTTGTTTTACTCCAAACTCAACCAGGCCTTTGGTGATGGTCTTCTGCCCATTTGCATCAAGAAATATCAACAAAAAGAGTAAAAGTCGTGGTCATATCAAGGGGCATTCAACAACACACTTATTTCTAGTCAAAAGTCTTAGTCTTTGTTTGTGTTTTCTAAGTTTCTCGTTTTCTACAAAACTCTTAAGTCTCTCTTTGACTCATTGTAGTATAACTATGTAATCACATCCAAGGAATAAACCAGATTGTTTTCCCCTTTGTTTTGAGTTGAAACTCTTTGTTCTTTGTAGAACTTTTCTTTGTTTCTTGGTGAGTCATATCCAAGTAAACATTCCTCAAAATCGTTGGACTTGTGAGTCATATCAAGCAACGACTAGAGACCCTTCTTTTGGTGGACTTGTGAGTCATATCAAGCACCAACTGAAGTCGGGAATATCGGAGGCCTTCCGCAACTTTCGTGCGACCCTTCAATCCACTAGTTCTCCATCCGGAGTTCATATCCAAACAGAACCAGTAGAGTGATCCATTCCTAGGGTCCTTCAACTGGTATCAGAGCCATTCTTCTAGTATCTTCTGAATCATTCCATCTTCTCATCTTCCATTTATTCATAAACACTTATTCTTCTACCTTTCTTAAATCCGGGCCCGTCATTACCATCCACTATATATATAAAAAAAGATCTACAATATATATAAAAAAAAGATTCAAAGTTTGATTTGTGGATTGGTGGGGAAAGAGAAAACATGCTGGTTGAGAAGAAATCCAGCCTTTGAGGTGGTTAAAACGGATTCCCAAACCAAAAATCTCTTATCTTTCTCTCTTAAAAAAAAAAATTCTCTTTTGTTTGCTTGGATTTGTCTATTGGGATTCCTTGATTTGCTCCTTAGAACCTTGATTAGAAGCTTGCGTGTAATCACCAAAAATCTGAGAGAAACACGTGTGTAGGTGAGGATCAAACACTTGAGAGAGTGAGGATTTGTTTTATCTGCTAACCTTTTGTGTTGAGAATTTTTCAGGTTAAGATGTTTGGAATTCTCAAGAAGAGTAGCAACGAAAATTCTCAACAGCAAGCTATTTTTCATTCTTCATCTAAAAACTTGTTGAATACTTTTGATGAGTTTGTTACTGTGCAGGAAAGGCTAAGAAAGCCACATGAAAGGCCAAACCAAAGATGTAGAGAGCAGTCTAGACCATCTAGAGATGTGGCTGATCAAAGAAGGCATTTTCATTAGTTTGATGTCCAAGAGATCTGTGACAACTTTGAGAAGGAAATGATGAAAATCTTCAAGGACGTCAGCAAGATCCATAAGAAGAGCACATCCACACGTGCACATGTAACTGAGCCATCATTATTCATCAGTGAAAAACCCAAAAGTAAATCTGAAAACAGCCTTGAAGATCTAAAAGATTTTTCAGATTCTTTTCCAATTTTTGATGACTATGATGAAAAGCTGATGGAAAGTTTGATAACTTGTGAGGATGAATGTGATCTTCCTTCTCCTAAACCTGATCTTATGTTTGATATTGATAATAAAGACACTAATGGACTAACCTATTTTGAACCGGAGCATCTGAGTAGTCTTGTTCTAGTTTCACAAGTTTTTGAGGAAGAGCCATTGGACTACCCACAACAAGTACCACGTCTTGACACTAGGATATCTTTGGATGATGATCCAGATCACATCTTTGATGAGGAAGACGAACTGGGTCCAATCTTTGATGAGGAAGCACCAAGCATCACATCCATCAACATGGAGAATCATCTTTTCTTTGATCCAGGCACAACTCCTACGCCTTTGTCCAAAGAGCACTGTGAGAAACTTGATTTGCTTAATTCTATGCCTGAAATGTTTGTTAAGATCAGTTCTCAAGATGATAAACATTTTGGTTTTGACAAAGTTAAAGAATTTTGTGTTTCCGATTCTGTTTTTGAAAACATGTTTAATTGTTTTAAAATGTCTGAACTTGATAAACTTTCTGAACAAAAATGTTCTCAATATCGCAATGACATCCATTATGATTATGTTTTGAGTTTTGATCAGTTTCTGAAACATAAATGTTTTGATCATCTTGAAAAGTCATTAGAGCTTGATTTACAACAAACTGTTTTTTGTGCTAGAAAATCGTTTGATTCATTTGTCTTCAAAGCAAATGGCTTTAATATGAGTTCTTTTAGACATGCATTGATCATTGGAAATTTGTTTGCATCCACTTGTGCTATGGACGATTTCTTGGTTAAAAAGTTGCTGTAACAGAAATCACCTAGAGCTGAAACCGATTTTATTTGTGATTCTGTTTTGAAGCTTGATAGCTTGTTTGTTGAAACTGATAAACCTTGGCATAATCTGAGATCAATGCTTGAAAATTGTATTGTTTTGAGCTTTGATGTTATCTTGGTTTACAACACTTTGTTTGAAAAATATTTTGAGCTTTTGATAAGTGATTCTCGATCTGAACTTAATCTTTTGTGTTCTGATTTTGAAAAGGCTAAAAACGATTTGAAGTTGCTCAATATTATCTCATGCCTTGATACCATTCTGGTCTGTAATGATTACTTTGATGTGGAATTTTAAAGGCTAAAATATGAGCTATTTGTTCTTGGGAAAGAGACTTTGATTTCTGATTTGAACAAGTACATTTCTTGCACATATGATCCTGGTATTTTAATGTTTGTTTCGAGTGTCCAAGATAAACAGGTCCAGTCTCAAAGAAATTAAAGCAGTGACCGTGCTTATCAGCCTGAGTTTTGGAAATCCATGTACTTAAGGAATGGAGCAGTTCATGGTTGTAGGCGTGATGATCCCATAAGTTCCCAACGGCCTAGAAAGCTGGATGATCAGTTCAGGTTGTTCCCAACACTTCAGGCCGTGGAGGAGAGTTACAGAAAGAGCACATACACGTCCCCATTCTCAAGATATGAAGCAGTGAGCCAAAAGCCAATTCATTCTAAGGAGATACCGGCTAGACCAAAGACAGAACAACTTTCATCACTTAGCCATGAAACAAGAGGTAATTCCAAAACTTCTAATTTTATTTGTGCTGAATGAATCTGTTTAAGTGTCATGGCAGGAATCAGGTTACCAAGGACGTGCCCATGGAGCTTAAGTGTTTTCTTCCTTCTTCTCTTTCTGTTGAGTTAAAAGAAAACCAAACAAAAGAGGCAGCAAAGAGTTCACCACAAAGAAAACCATTGGAGCAGGTGATCCTCAATGAACCAAAGGTGATTCTTCAGTCAATCCCTTGTCAAAGCCAAAAGCACTGTAAGGATCATGAGTTGATTGTCTCTGCTTATCATGAAAACGTTCTGAACACAAGCATTTCTTTAAGAAAACAGATTTTTACTTGGTACACAAACGTTTTGCTTAAATCTTTTCATGATTTGTTTTCATTGAGCTATGCATTGAAAGAAATTTGGAATTGGAAAAGGTATAAACCGAAATTTCTTGGACCAGAGAATCATTTTGATTTCGTTCATGTTGAGAAGTTTTCAAAGTTAACACTTTCTCATTCTTTTCCTATCGGTCTTAAAGCTTTGCTTGCTTTTAAAACAAGTAAACCAATTTTTGGCACTCAGTTTACTTGCCTGAAGTTTACCCACGTGCTTGATGATTATCCTAAGAGCTTGGATCCTGTTTTTGATGTCTTAAGGATAGAGAAACCCTTTGATTATTTCTTTCGTAGATTTGATGTGGTTTCTCTAGTTGTTTTGAAAGAACAGGTTAAGCGTGATCAATTCTCAAAAAGGGCAAGAAAAGGAGGAAACCAAAGGTCTTATGTATCAGGGACATGGAACTGGAAGTACTTGAGGAAAACAAGTTGAAAACTCCAAGGAAGTTTCTATCCTATATTTTCCTTCATTGAATTTTACATGATTTTAAAATTTTTTTTGTCTGATTCATTTTCTTTTGTTTCAGGTAAAAGAGATTTGAGGTCAAATCCTTTTGAAGAGGGAGGGAATGATGTGCCCCGGTCCAAGCACAGACCTGCTTGGATCATGGACACGGCCCAAGATGGCAATCTTGTCAACCAACTTGACCCAACCGAGGTTTCTCCATTGAACGATGCAACCATGGTCGAGCCAGAAGCTAATTTGGAAAAGAAAGGACTTAGGGAGTGGATGAAACCCCGTGGATGCATATCTGTGGATGCCACACTTATGGAAGGAACTAAGTGGAAGAAACGATCAATTGACCTTTAAGATATCATGGAGCTCGACACACATGAACACTTTGGACGAGCTGGAGGAAGTGACACTTACTTGGGCGAGCTGGTCGAGCTGAATCAAAGTGACACTTACATATGTGAGCTGGATAAGCTGAGTAAGCTAAGTGACACTACTTTGAAGCTGAATGAGCTAAGTGACATTGAAGGTGGAGCTTGTTTAGTTGCTGGGCGAAATGGACCTTTTTCAGCCCACAGAAAAATTCATAACAAATTCAATTTGGGTTTGTTTTACTCCAAATTCGACCAGGCCTTTGGTGATGGTCTTCTGCCCATTTGCATCAAGAAATATCAACAAAAGAAGTCAAAGTCGAGGTCATATCAAGGGGCATTCAACAACACACATAATACTAGTCAAAAGTCTTAGTCTTTGTTTGTGTTTTCTAAGTTTCTAGTTTTCTACAAAAATCTTAAGTCTCTCTTTGACTCATTGTAGTATAAATATGTAATCACATCCAAGGAATAAACCAGATTGTTTTCCCCTTTGTTTTGAGTTGAAACTCTTTGTTCTTTGTAGAACATTTCTTTGTTTCTTGATGAGTCATATCCAAGTAAACATTCCTAAAAATCGTTGGACTTGTGAGTCATATCAAGCAACGACTAGAGACCCTTCTTTTGGTGGACTTGTGGGTCATATCAAGCACCAACTGAAGTCGGGAATGTCGGAGGCCTTCTGCAACCTTCGTGAGACCCTTCAATCCACTAGTTCTCCATCCGGAGTTCATATCCAAACAGAACCAGTAGAGTGATCCGTTCCTAGGGTCCTTCATACTGTCGATCGACTCTTCCTTTTGAATGTCGATCGATTTCTGATTGGAACTGTCTCGATCGATGCAGAATACTTTGTCTCGTACTCGGCTCCACAGTGGCATACTGCTATGAGTCCTGGATCATCAATTCTTTTGGAGGACGTCTGTGGCTTCATGACTGGAATAGGATTATAGTGTACATGTGGATCTATGAGCGTCAGGCACAACTGTTTGGTTTGCATGTTGCATACTGCTCCTACTGTTGACAAGAAATCTCTTCCAAGCAACAGAGAAGAGTTCCAGTTCAGCTGGATATCCAAGACATGAAAATCTACTAGAACTAGGGCATTACCAATCTGCACCCCTAGGTCTCTTACAATTCCTCCTGAGCTCCTCTGAGAACAATCCACAAAAAGTGAATGATTCCTTGGAAGGCTCCAACTACAGACCAAGATGGTCTGCCATAACCCTAGGTAGGGTGCTGACTAATGCTCATGTGTCTGACAATGCATGTGGGAACTCAATACCCTTCACCGTACATGGTATTGCAAACTTTCCAGGATCAGTCTTCTTCTTTAGTGTAATCATATTCTTCATCTTCTCTCTGGCCTCAGAGAACATTCTCCTAATGTCCTCTTCATTCTCCTTGGTCTCTCTGAAGAACATCCACAATCTATGGGTAAAGTAGGCCTCTTGCAATAGTTTCTCTAGTGGAATCCTGAAGACTCTTTCAAAAACTTTCCATCTCCTTCTCATTAGCTCCCTTCTTTAGATGCTTAGCAACTTTTTCCTTTCTCTTCCTCAAGGTTCTCCTCATAGGAGCCTTATCAACTTCCATAGGCTCTGCTGCATCTTCTGAAGGTGTACTGGCTGTCTCAGGTGGGTTAGCTGAAGGTTTGGGTTGTGGCCAGAGTGATTAAGATGGGCAACGTTTATCTTTGGTAACTGCACTCGGTATGTGAGAGGTGTGCGTCGAACGATGGGTGCTGGAGGTTGTCGATCGATGACTGTCTCTCTTTCTCGATCGATGGCGGAATCAGTTTGTCGATCTATGCTGACATAAATAGGGCTGGGTGGATGTGGGTGTCTTGCTGCAAACTCCTCGCGAGCCATGATCCTCACGGCATTGCAATATACGGTCGACTCTGCAGGTGTCGTCGATCGATGCTCTGGAGACGCTGTCGATCGGTTATGGTTGACGTCCATTGATCGATATTCGAAGTCTGGTGTTGATCGACACCAATGCGATCCGCCGAAACTTATCGAGCTCTCTACTTCAAAATCTCCTTCTTGCAGCGTCTCATGCTTCACCACTAGCCAGAAATCATCTTCTATGATGACATTCACGTGGTGCTTCATCACGTCATCTCCTAGCCCCCTTGTTACTGCTTCTTGCCTCTTAACAACTTCTCCTGTCTGAACAACCTGCATCTCCAGCTTCTTCACATGAGTGCTCAAAGTCTCCAACTTTGTGTTCAGGTTGTTGTAGACAGAATCAATCTTCCCACTGAAGTCCACCGTCATGCTTTGTTGTCCCTCAAGAACCCTATCAAGCATCGCTTCAATCTTTCTCTCATGAGTAGGTGGTGGTGGCTTCTGGTAAGATGAGTTTCCATAACTCATGTTGTTGTTGCTGCTGCAGTTGTTGCTGTAGGGTTTCTGGTACTGCGAACTCTGGTTGAATTTATTCCTCTGTCCATTGCCATAGAATTTTCCATTCTGGTTTCCGGACCTTTGAAATCCAGTTCCACTGATGAAGTTCACATCTTCTTCTACCTCTGCTATACCCTCTGTCTACAGCTTATGCATCCTCTACTAAGCAAACTTGATTCTTGAGAAGCTTGTGAACACTGTCCAACTTTGCCCTAACCTCATCTATCTGGTCATTCCTAAGGATGGCTGCAGATCTCTTTTTCTCAAAATCAGTGTTCTTGGTGTTGTTTCTGGATGCCAAGTTCTCAATAACTTACACTGCCTCATTTAGATTTCTAGTGTTGAAGTTCCCATTGCTGGAAGCATCAAGAGCCATTTGATACTGCACCGCGATGCCTCTGAAGAAAGTACTGAGCAGGTGTACTTCATTGAATCCATGGTGTGGGCAGTCCCTCTAATAAGACTTGAATCTGATCCAGAAGCTTCTGAATGATTTTGTAGGCTCCTGCGCGAAAGTAGCAATCTTGCTCCTCAAGTCTTCAGCACGTGCCTCATAGAAGAAGTTACGCATGAATGCGTTCTTGATGTCGGCCCAGGATGTAAGGGATCCTGGTGGTAACTGCTTAAGCCAATGCGAAGCCTCTCCAGCAAGTGAGTACTTGAAGAGCTTGCAAAGTAGGTAGTCCTCAGGGACTCCATTGACTTTTATAGAAGATATAAGATCCTCGAACCTCTCCAGATGGTCCATAGGATGCTCGTGAGATAACCCACAGTAGGGTGCCTGTCCCATGAGTGTGTAGTACTGCGGCTTCAACTCAAAATCGCCTCTCTTGATAGCAGGAGGAGGAATAGATGATCTGTTGGCATTAAACTGATCTGGACGGTTGTAATCAGCCAATGTTTTGGGTCGGGCAGCCTCATTTACAGGTTGAGTAGCTCCTGTAGCATTAGTATCAAAGTACAAGAATCAAAGTCGCAACCATGTCTCGCGGCTCAGTATCGATTGATGTTCGGACTGAAGTATCAATCGACGCCGGGTGGAAGATATCGGTCGACAGAAAAGTAGCTTCGGTCGATGGTGGTGAGCGAGGGTCGGTCGACGAGATTGGTGTCTGGGTCGACGGTGGTTGACGAGAATCGAGCGACGAACCAGTGTTGTTGTCTATCAATGAGGAGCGTCTTTCTTTACGGATTGAACATTCCAAACTTGCATGAACTGATGAGAATAGCAGTTGAATTTCCTTGTTGCTTTTGGTACTGTTGGGCATGCACCTGAAAAGACAAGAAAAATTTTGTGCCGGAAAGTGGTTTTAAGAAAAAAACCTAGACTAAATCGAATTAAATCTATCAAGCGATCAAAGTTCCCCGGCAATGGCGCCAAATTTGATCTCATTCAAATTACCCTAAGGAGTGAATTACTCTCTCAAATAAGAGGTTCAGTTGTAGTAGTTAGGGATCGAATTCACAGGGAGCTAGGGAACCTAATAAATCAAATCGGATTGATTAAGCTAGGTTTATTATGATTAAATGTAAAATTGCAAGTTTGTGAGCAAGGCAGTTGCTCGATTGATTTGATTGGGGTTTTGGTACTTTGATGAAAGTAGCTAGACTTATGGGTTTTATTCAGGTAATCAGGATTATAATGCTACAGATGCCTAACAAGTTGTATGCATGATATTATAGAGCTCAACACTTATAAACAAACAGATATGCTCTCGCTTTCTAGGTTTCTCTATTGACCAGATATAAGTGTCGATCGATGATTCTATTGGAATATCGATCGATACACTTGTTGAACCGTCGACCGATTATTTGATTAGAATATCAATCGACGCATTTTTCCAAGCTTTAATACGCGGGTTGAATGTGCTCACTAAGCTTCCTAGATCAGCTCTCGCCTTACTATAGCAATATTAGCTCAATTAGGATGGATTCAGGGTGAGATGCAAGTGATAACCTTTACTTCAAACTCCTAGATCAAGTTCTAGCTAGCTAAACTAGAAACATGTTTTAATGACAATCCTTATGATGAATATCACAACTTAGCAATCTATAGTTGGGGCTAATCCCTCATAACCTATTTAAACCCTAAACCTAACAAGAAAACTACTCAGACATGGTTAAGCAATTCATAACATCAATTAGGTATAAAAACAGTATAGATAAATAGATAGATATTATTGGAGTTCCAATCACAAATCTCTTTGGATCTTCTCTCCAATCTACTAAAAATCCTAGAAAACATTTTGCTGTGAAAATAGTTAAACAAGAAAGCACACTTTACCTCTAACATGTTTCCAAGATTATATAATTATGTTCAAACTCGTCAGGGGTAATCCTGTAAATTGGTGAAGACATGGCCTTTAAGTCGGCTTGGACCAAAAGGGCTTTGCGCGCTTCACCGTCGATCGATGTCACCATGTGAACATCGATCGATTATTTCTCTTTAATGTCGACCGATGATCATGCTCGATGGTCAGCTCGCATGCTTTCTCCAAATATTCTCCAAAATGCTCCAAAATCATCACTTTCTTTCAAATCACTCCTGGTCCTATAAATATACTAAATAGACTCTATAATATAATAAATAGTTATTAAAACACCTATAAACCATGGGTAAAAATTGGTCAAATCCATGCCATATCATTTATGACAAGGTATGAAATGAGCCATCTTAGAGAATCTATCAACCACTACAAAGATAGAATCTCGACCAGATTTAGATGTAGGCAAACCAAGCACAAAGTCAATAGAAATATCAACCCAATGAAGGGATGGAATGGGTGGGGCCGAATACAAACCTTGGTTTAGTGCCTTGGACTTGGCTTTCTTACAAACCACACATCGGCCACAGATCTGTTCCACGTCTTTCATCAGGCTTGGCCAATAGAAGTGCTCATGAACGACCTTGTGTGTTTTCTTAACTCCAAAGTGTCCCATAAGGCCTCCTCCGTGTGCTTCCTTGAGAAACAACTCCCTCAAAGAACATTGGGGCACACACAAACGGTTATCAAAGAATAAAAATCCTGACATTTGATAATACTTCCCATAAGCTGCGTTGGAACTTTTTCTGAAATCCTCTTTAAAATCATGATCAGTTGCATACAAATCCATGATGAATTCAAAACCGAGCAATTTGGTCTCAAGGGCTGAAAGAAGAACATACCTTCGAGACAAGGCATTAGCCACCACGTTTTCCTTACCTTGTTTGTACTTGATCATATAAGGAAAGGTCTCAATGAACTCGACCCAAAGTGCATGTCTCTTGTTCAACTTCTGCTGGCCCTTAAGGTGTTTCAAAGACTGGTGATCTGTGTGAATCACAAACTCCTTCGGGCAAAGATAGTGCTGCCACGTTTGAAGAGCCCTCACCAAAGCATACAGCTCCTGGTAATAAGTGGGATAGTTGAGCGTGGCTCCACCAAGCTTCTCACTGAAGTAAGCAATGAGTTTCCTATCCTGCATCAAAACAACACCAATACCTACTCCGGAGGCATAACACTTGATCTCAAAAGTCTTAGAAAAGTCTGGAAGAACAAGTAAAGGAGCTTGGGTTAATTTTTCTTTTAAAATCCGAAATGCTTTTTCTTGAGCTTGTTCCCACTTGAACCCAACGTTCTTCTTGATCACTTCAGTGAGTGGGGCTGCTATGGTACTGAAGTTCTGAACAAACCATCTATAGAAACCGAAAAGACCATGAAAGCTCCTCACCTCGCCCACGGTCGTCGGACTAGGCCAGTCCCGGATGGCTTTGATCTTCTCCTCGTCCACTCTAAGTCCATCAGCACCTACAACAAAACCTAAGAACACCACGTGATCTGTTCCAAAATAACATTTTCCAATATTTGTGAAAAGTCTTTCTTTCCTAAGAACTTCAAGAACAGATTTCAAGTGGATCTTATGATCATCTAAGTTCTTGCTGTAGATAAGAATGTCATCAAAGTAAACGACAACAAAATGACCAATGAACGATCTCAAGATATGATTCATCAAACACATGAAAGTGCTAGGTGCATTAGTAAGACCAAATTGCATGACAAGCCACTCATACAATCCTAGCTTTGTTTTAAATGCAGTTTTTCATTCATCACCTTCTTTCACCATAATCTGGTGATAGCCACTTTTCAAATCAATTTTATAGAAAACACAGGAACCATGCAGCTCATCAAGCATGTCATCAAGCCAAGGGATCGGATGCCTATACTTTACCGTAATGTTATTGATGGCTCGACAGCCTACACACATGCGCCAAGAACCATCCTTTTTGGGCACAAGTAGAACAGGCACGACAAAAGGACTGAGGCTTTCCCTGATGTAGCCCTTCTCGAGAAGCTCTCCAATCTGCTTCTGGAGTTCCTTTGTTTCAACTAGGTTAGTGCGGTATGCTGGTTGGTTCGGTAGAGACGCGCCTGGGACGAAATCGATCTGATGCTCAATGCCTCTTACTGGTGGCAATCCCTTGGGATTCTCATCTGGAAAAACATCAGAAAAATCATGCAAAACATCTAGCAACTCACTCGGAATCGCCGGTGCAAGGTCAGAAGAAGAAACCATGAGAGTTTCTTTGTAAACAAGTAAAAGAAATGGCTTTTGGGCGAACAAAGATTTTCTGACCTGACTTTCCTTTATAAAGAAGTTGGAGTTTTTGTTAGATGTCTCAGGCTCGTCCGGCTTAGACTCTTTGTCACGACTTTTCTTAAGTTGAACCTGATCTTGATGAACCTCCAAAGGAGTCAATGGTACCAAAGTAAGCTTCTTTCCGTTATGATCAAAGGAGTTTCGGTTTGTGAACCCATCATGCACAGCCTTCTTATCAAACTGCCATGGTCGACCCAAAAGAATGTGGCAAGCGTCCATGGGAAGGGCATTGCAAACAACCTCGTCCTCATAGCGAACAATGGTAAGTTGGAAGGTGACTTGTTCATTCACATACTGTTCACCAGCCTCGTTTAGCCATTCCAACCTGAAAAGACCGTGGGAACCAAATTTCACACCGTCAATTTCCGTTAAATTAGGAAAGTTAGGAAACCCCTAATTTCCCAGAGGTCCCGGATATCTGCTAAACCACAAGCCAAGCAATCAGAATACGAGAATGAAAACGATGAAAATAAAAGAAATCGAAAAGAGAGTAAAATATATCTTATTCCGAATCCGCGTTTGAGAATTACAACAAGGTAAGAGGGCTACGAGAGCTGTCGGCGAGATTCCTAGTTCTAAAACCCTAAGACTGCAAGACCTAGTTGAGTCTCAGCTCGAATAACAAAAACTGAAAGTTGCCTAAAATTGTCCTAAGTTCTAAGTTTGCTCTGAAAAAGTTCTCCCTTTGTGCCTCTCGCCTAACACTCCTTATATACTCCTCCAATGTCGGTTTTTGCTTTTCCCTTCCTGCCCTTAAGCCCTCTTAAGTGAAAAATGAAGATGTTCCATTTTTTTCCGATCTTCTTGTTTATCCGCGAAAACTTAACATTTTCTACGGAAACTTATCTTTATACTTGTTTTTATAAAATAAAAACATAAACCGCCATAGTATATACGACCTCATTCTTAAAGAATCGTTAGTGGGCTTGTAGTCGCGTTTTAAACCTCGTTGGGCCGTCTTTCAACATGAAACGTTTGTTACAATTTTTTTTTCGACAAAAACAAGTTCTCGCAGTTTTTATCGTAAAACTTCAACGGTAACTTCGATCGGAATGACGTGAGAAATGATATGGATGTGGTGCATGGGAGCTAGCATTGAGGAACTGACGAGAATGCATGGATTTGGGTCGTACCCATTGATCGATGCCCGAGACAGGTAGGTCGCTACGTAGCGACCTGACCCGTGCTGGATCGGTCGCTACGTAGCTACCTGACCCGTGCTGGATCGGCGCTACGTAGCGACCTGACCCGTGCTGGATCGGTCGCTACGTAGCGACCGAATGAGTGGCTTGGTCGGTCGCTATGTAGCGACCGACCAAGTGGCTTGGTCAGTCGATACGTAGCGACCGACTCATTCGCGGGTCGGTTGCTACGTAGCGACCAACCGAGTGGCTTGGCCGGTAGCTACTTATCGACCGACTCATTCGTGGGTCGGTCCCTATGTAGCGACCGGGCGAGTGGCTTTGTCGGTCGCTACGTAGCGACCGACTCGTTCGCGGGTCGGTCGCTACACGGCGACCTTTTTGGGACTGTGTTCTGATATTTTATGAACGTATGGGTGTTTTGTTTCGATGAATCAGCCGAGTTTTGTGCAAGACTTCACAGCAAAGCTCTTCGTAAAAATTTCTTTACGAAGATTACTTTTCGTAAAAGTGTTCATGCTGATTTTTACGGATATTTGGATGTTAACTTCGTCGTGTCCATTTTTGACCCCAACAGTTAGCCCCCCAGCCCGTTAGAATCGTGGATTATGATGAGATTCTAGCGCGCGGTTTGCCGAATTAGGCAAGATAGGCATATTGGACGAAGTTTATACCCAAGAATCCGCAGACAAATAGTAACTTTTAGTGCCTATAAGAAGGAAGGTAACGTTCCTCATAATTTTGACTCACTTATCCTCATAAGAAGTTTTTTTGAGAAAAATTCTCCCTCTCCTTCTTCTTCTCTTTTTTTTCTTGAAGTTTAAAAGATGTCTAGCAGAAAAAGGCTTCGAAAAGAGGTACCTCCCGCGGTTCTTCGTCTGAAGGTGTTCACGAGGATGATATTCTTGTCCCGAAGGCCAAGTCTGTGCCTCACTCGATAGATCTTGCCGATGGTGAGGCATACTAGATAGCAAGATATGGTTCGATTACTCCCCCTAGCGAGAAGTCATTTCCTGTCATGAGCCAGCATTTGGTCGAAAAAGGCGCGCCGAGCAGAAACACTGGTGAATTCCTTAAGGCCGTTACGGCGTTCTGCCGGATTTCAGATGAGGTAGAGTTTCGGATTCCTTGTCGAGGGGAAAGTGCTGATAATCCCCCGGAGGGTTACTTTACCTGCTACGAGTCATTCTTGGTGCACTGCCATCTGTGGTTTCCGATCTCTGAAATCATAGTCCGTGTGTTGGACCTTTTCGAGGTATCGATTAGCCAGCAGAATCCTACCTGATTTCAACATCTTATTCGCGTCGTGATCCTGAGCTATGAGCATGGTGTCTCCCATACCACTAACCACTTTGAAGCGATTTTTAGGCTGCAACTTGTTTCGAAACCGCACCTCTACCGGTTGGTCCCTCGGAAATATATGACGGTGATTAAGGGACTTATTTCCAACTCTAACTCGTGGATGAAGTTCTTCTTCTTTGTCCGCATAAACGTTGCATCCGTCGAAGAGAATTGCATCCCATTGTTTCGGAGTAAGCCGAATGACAGTCCCTTCATCAACCCACTTTTCCCATTCCCCGAAGACGTGATCGAGATGAGGGATCTCCTCAGGAATGGTCCATTTTTCTGGACTTTCTTTGCGCCGAGGAGAGTTCGCAAGGCGTTGAGACTTGTGCATCCTGATCTTGGAATGGGCGTAGAAGGAGATAGTGATTCTGAGTCTGATGATCCTGCTTCTTGCGACGTTCCCGCGGAGGAGACGAACGTGAGGTCCTCTAAGGGTAAAGGCATTAATCTTGGTGATATAGAGTTCTCCGTAGATGACTCTATTCTTCCAGGATGAGACCCGGACCTTGCTTATGGTGATGGTAGTGGTTCGAGCGAGGTACCTATTCCGGATTTCGACGAATTATTTTCCGGTTTACCCTCTAGTTTCGATCCTCCTTCGTCCAAGGACAAATTGGGAAGGTCCAAGGTAGTCGCGGAAGGATCACGCGTAGTCAACGGGGTTAGTCTCTTTCTTCTTTAGGAACTTTGCGGATAGAATCATGCGATTCTTTTTTTTTTTACGTTAGTCATTTTTGCAGGGTCTGAACATGCTTGGCTCAGCCCTTGAGGCGAGCCACAGGGAGGCCATGGTTTACCGCTTCAAGGCAGAGAAAGCGGAAAAGCACCTTGCACGTATGCAAAATGAAATTTTAGAGCGAGATTCGAAGCTTGCCAGGGATCATGACAAGGCCGTCCGTCGAGCAGAATGTAGAGGTATGAGAGAGATCGTCGAGATGATGAGAAACCGTGGTTCTCAGTTCAAGACCGAGTATGGAAACCTTAAGGAGGCTTATTCCTTGGTAGGCGATTTTCGCGAGTGTCGTGGTTCAGTTGGTACCCTCTGGAAGACGCAGACAGACGACTTTGTTTTCAAGGATGAGATGGAAACCATGGAAGGTGGCATGAAGGATCATGCCCATGCTGAGGCGCTTATTTCCCCGATCGACGGGAGGATTCAGAGATTGTGGGATCCCATCCCGGTTTCTCCCGATACGGAGGAGGTCACGACCGAGGTTGCTGGTGATGATGAGGAAGTGGACTGTCCCGCGGATGCATTCAGAGTTTCCATGTCCAGGGATTTAAACTTTGATCTGTGAGGATCGAAGTTATTATTTGACGGGAAGAGGTTTCCCCCTATCCTGTGTTTATGGCCGAGTGGGGCCTTTATTATCTCTATCTGGCCGAGTGTGGCCTTTATGTTGAGACTTTGGGTGGATCTGTTTGGCCGCTTTGTTTTTATCGGGACTGGCCGTTAGTGGCTTAGAATCCCTACTGTTCTGTGGTTTTATATATGATGAATATTTATCGAACTACTTCGTTATGAATATGTCTGAGATAAATATGAGTTGTCGTCTCATATTTAGTCCTAACGAGACGTCCAATCTGTTGGTTTGCTCGAGATGTGAATTTTCGAAAAAATTATTTGCTTATTTTTACGAAGTTTCATAAACGTTAAGATATGGACGGAGAGACATGTTTTAAGATCTCGTATCATTTTTAGATATCATGTCTTGAGATGTTAGAGACCAGTGTGATGGGTTTAGGGCAAGACCTAGATTTACTTTCGGTTTTGAGGTTTATGCGGTGACTAGCCGGCTATCGATTTTCCTGTTGCGATTTCAGCCTGATTTGTACCGATGTAAAGTCCGCGATAGGTTCTCGGCTTATACAACTTGTATGGTATGAATCGAGCATCTCTCCAGAGACAATTTTTAAGCCAACTGGAAGTGCTTGACCAAAATTTCGGATTTTTTTTATAACGCACTTTTATCCTTGTGTCGGATGTTTGAAGATCATTTCTTTTTTGAGAAGCATGATCAGGGTGCGTTCGTTTAACACGGCTTATGTGTTCGTCGGGGCCAATCGACGCGCAGGATGTAAATATTTGTTGAAATTTTATGGTCGCGTCAGGACAGTTGTTCGTATAGTCATTGATTCTAACTTTGGCGACGTCTCGCTGTTATTTCGAAGACTATACATGTGTTTTAAGTTCTAAAAGGTTTGCGAATGTTTCGCGATTTGGACCAGATACGACCTTTGACAAGAATTTAATGTTTGTGGAGATTTTTTGCGTGGCTGAAGCGTAAGAGTTCATAAAATGCGTATTGTAATAAAAGTTTTAAAAAGCTCGAGTACAATAATGCATGTTTTAAAACGTGGGAGTATACGAGTATACGTACCCAGTCCCCCCCCCCTTTTTTAGGGAGGGAGATAGCTTTACTCGTCTTTCGACGAGCTGCCTACGTACCCCTTTCGAGGATCAAGCCATCTCGTAGTTCTAATTTATGCCACGAGTATTTTTACTCGGCGGTTGGTGCTGTGTTGACCGCCTTAATCGTGGTGACTGTGGCAGGGTCGATGTCTCTGTCCGGGTTTTTCTTTTCCGGTTGAGCGACAACGTTTACTTTGGAATCGGGCTGAGTTTCGATGTCCGAGGCGTTTGCTTCAGTAGACGATGTCGAGTCGTCTTTCTTTGAAGTGTTTTTGGCCGAAGGCTGAGCTGACTTCATGCGTTTACATTTTACCATCGCGGTAGTTGTAATTTGTCTTAACATATGCTATGCGAGAAATCAAAGTCGCGACTATTTCTGACAACCCCAAATGGCTGCGACCCCGCTCTGGGTCGGGAATTTGATGCCCAGGTGATATGTAGTCGGAACAACTTTCATGGCGTTCAGCCATGGGGTTCCCATGATCACGTTATAGATGGCAAGATGATCGACCATCGTGAAGTCGACGATCTTTGTGACTTCCTTGGCCATGACTGGTAGTCGAATTGATCCGAGAGTCATTGATGTTTCGCTTGAAAAACCCGTCAATGGTTTTGACGTTGGGGTAATTTCCCGAGTTCGATGTTCATCCTTTTGAGAGTGTCACGGAAGATAACATTAACTGTGCTCCCTGTGTCAACGAGGACTCTTGCGACCTCCAGATCTCGTATGACGAGATCTATGGGGAGCGGATCGCAGTGAGGTTGATCGATTCCGCCGGCTTCGTCTTCCGTGAAAGTTATCGAGGGTCTTTGACCATCATGGGGAGGAGACCATTGATATCACTCAAATTACCCTAAGGAGTGATTTATACTCTCTCAAATAAGAGGTCGAGTTGTAGTACACAGGGATCGAATTCACAGGGAGCTAGAGAACCAATTAGATCTAAACAGTTTATGATTAAGATAGGCTAATAGTTTTAAAGCATTAAATAAATATAGCAAAGCATTAAACAAGTTGAACAAGACAATTGTTCAGCTTGGCAGGGATTTGTTTGATGGAAGGATGGTTGCTAGATATAGGGTTTCTATTCAGGTAATCAGGATTATAATGATATATAGGCTTATTGTTGCTTGCCAGATATTATAGAACTCAAACAATAACAATAATCTACCAGCTCTCGCATGTCTAGATTATCTATCACTAGATCTAAGATCTCAGCTCTCGCATGTTGATCTGTAGAAAGTGTCGATCGATTATTCTATAGGAATATCGATCGATACACCTTTCACTATATCGATCGATTAATCTATTGGATCATCGATCGATATCGCTTCTAGCAAGCTTTACGATAGGGTTGAATATGTGTTCACTAAGGTTCCTAAATCAACTCTCGTATGTTTCTAGCAATCATAGCTCAATAGAATTCAGTTCAGAGAAAAGACCAAGCGATGGCATTGTACCTAATGATTCTAAGATCAGGGTTCTAGTTCATGACTCTAGAACACAAGCAGTAAGAACAATCCTGTGATGAATATCACAACTTAGCAGTTCTATATTTTGGGCTAATCCCTCATAACCTATCTGAACCCTAAACCTAACAGGTGGATCTATTCAGACATGAAGTTTGTCACAGAAATCATAGATGAATAGATATAAAATTGCAATAGATATAAAAACCAAAGACAATAGAGTTTCAGGAGGACTCTGAAGGAGTTCCTCCTTTCTCTCCTAACTAAGAACAAGAATAAAAAAAAGCTTAGATAGCATAGCCGTCAACAATGGCTTATAAATAACATAAATAGGATTTCTGGTCGTCCAAGGGTATTCTGGTAATTTGTGGTTGCTTCTGGGCTTCAGTCGGTCATAAAATATGCTCGGCCCGCATTCTGGTATCCATATCGATCGATGTCAAGAGTTCTGCATCGATCGACATACGTTCCTCTTCTCGACAGCTTCCTCTCGCGAGGCAGACTAACCACTCCTCAGTAAAACGAGCATAACTTCTGCTACAGGATGCTGATTAACCTCAAACCAGCGGAAGTCGAAATATATCTCAAAGTTCTATCTTGTGTCAAAAGATTGGCTAAATCTAACTATGGGAGGGTCTCCATCCAAAGCTAAACATCCGCCGCGTCTGTGCAGTTATGCACCTCAAAAGACTCCATAATAACCATATTTCTCCAGAACGTACATGAACCTGTAAATACTCTAAGTAGACTCTATATAGTAGTAAATATATATTAAAACACTGTCTTTCTTTACCGATCTCATTTGTATCACTCGATCTAGTTTAATTCATTGTATTCGATCTTAGTCATCAATAAAATCCATTTTTACCTAATGGAAACTGTTTAACATCGCTGTGTTCTAAAGATATCGTTGCCTACATCATTTATCTTCCCTAGATCAAACTCCGATCACTATCAAATACTTTGTGTAGATTTTAGGTTCTACACTAATCACAAAAGCACATTATACCATATCTTAGCTTAGCAACCAAATTCACCTAGTCAACAACTTAGCCAATCATGTCTGAAATTCTCCTCTACCAACCTCATTTCTTAACATAAATAAAAGTGCAGGCTTTACCTTGGGAGTATCGATCACAGGATGCAAGGATTTTCAAACAAGTATCTGGATCTGCAGGTAAAAGTTAGTTCCTATCTTTTCTCTCTACTAATTTCTCTCTTCAGTCAAAGTCTGCTTATATTGCAAGATGATTGACCAAGATTGGAATGTACAGACATCCATGAATCAAGGCTTGATGGTGGTTGCCACCAAGTCATGTTCACTTCTTTTTCACCTATATCCAAAAATTCATGTGAATCGAACCTTGATGATTGCCGCCACCAAGTCCCGTTCGAATTCTTTTTGTTGGAATCCTTATGAAGTAAGCCTTAATGGTTGTAGTCACCGAGTCATGTTCGGATTCCACCTAACTAACACCTATATATTTTTTTTTATTTTTTTTATATTTTTTTTTCTTTTTCTTTTTCTTTCTTTTTCGTTTTTTCTTTTTTAATAAATATCTCTACCTATAAATCTAGGGTCGAAATTCATTATCCCCTTCTTGACTCAATAAAAATCTTTTGAAAACATTTTGATAAGACTCACAATAAACTAGATATCAGTAAATATCCTCCCAGACTTAAATTACACTGTCCCCAGTGTATATCCAGTCGGGGTTATGGTGAGAACTAATCATAAGTACACAATTTAACAAGTTAGAACGATATATCTGACCGGGTTAAGTGTCGATCGATGGAAAGGAGTTACCATCGGTCGCTGCTGGTGTTGTACTGTCGACCGATATCGACATGTTCTTATCGGTCCATTTTTTTTTAATTGTATACTCGGATATTTTTTTTTTTTTAATACCTAACTAAAACACAATATTAGTAGAACCTCCCCCAGACTTAAACAACACTATCTCCGGTGTTATACAATCTAAGATTGATGGGGAAATAAATCATAAGGACAATATTTAACAAGGTGAAATGGTATACCTGCTCGCTAATGGTGAGCGTCGATCAACACAGTTAAGTGGCGATCAATACTCTTGAAGCTCTGTCGATCGACACAGTTAAGTGGCGATCAATTGATGCTAGTGATGCTCTATCGATCGATGCTGCGCAGTCATCGTCGAACCTTGTGCGAACTCGTCTTCTCATATTTTTTTCTTTTACCTAACATAAATAAAATACTAACAGTTAGTAAAAGATAACTAATAAAACCACTTTTAATTTTTGTTTTTGTTTTTCTTCGATGAACAGTGACTGCTACAGTATCGCAGCTTCAGTAATTCCCGATTTTCTGCTACAGCTTCGGTCGATTTGTTTGCTACAATGTGATCGATTTTCTTGCTACAGTGTCGATCGATGCTACAGTGCCTCTGTTACAGTGCGGTTGCTACAGTACTATTGTTACTGTTCATCCATTTTTTTTTTGACCTGAATAAAAACAAAAACAAAAATCAGTAACAGTCTAACATAAACTGAATGAAATTACCTAATAGTGGGTTGCCTCCCACTCTGCGCTTTGTTATAGTCTTTTAGCTTGACTTTGGAGATCTTATTTAGTCTGGATGAGAATGAGAACATGCTCCAAAACAAGTCTCAATGTCTGCTCTCTGAAGCTTTATCATTCTTGTGTGAAAGCTTCCTCCATAGACTCTTCTCCTTTGTCTATCATCTCGACAAAGAGTGCTCGAAGCTTTGCAAATGGCTATGATAAGCATCCGCTACGCACTCTAGATTTCCTGACACCATCTGAGAAGTGAGGGATCAATGTTACCTGAGGACCGTCCTTGATCCTTTTTCTTTTCTTCCAATTCCTCCTCTTCTTTCCCCCAAACTTGTCTGATCGCGTGGTGGTTTCTCCATCTCTATGTTTTCCACACACATCGAAATCCTTCTGCTATGATACACGTCCACTGTCGATCGATGATGCAGTGGTAGTGTCGATCGATGGTGAAGTGTTAGTGTCGATCGATGGTATCTGGTCTGTGTCGATCGATGCTGCTTCTGCTGGGCTCTTATCGACTTCATCTCTAAATCGCAACCCTCTCTGAGAACCTTCTACGTGCTGATGATCATCCACTACCTCATTGTAATAACTGAACTGCATACTTCTAGCAGGTGGAATAGGAGACTCAACTTCAAATACAGTGCATGGAACCACAACCTTCACAAGATCATGTATCCTCTTCACCCTTTTGTGAAACCCAACAGCTTCTTTTGTCTAGCTAGGTGGTCTATGATTTTTAGGGACAACAAGGTGTGAGGCCTTAGACATGTACATCCTTTTCTCAACTTGTTCCAGCTCAACTATGCAACCTGGCGGATCGTCTAGCAATGGGCAACGATCGATATTAGGTGGGTGGTGTCGATCGATGATTGGTTGGTGGTGTCGATCGATGTTGGGTGGGTGTAGATCGATGATGTGGGGTGGATGTCAACCGATCTCATCAGGTTTGTGTCGATCGATGCTAGCCTTTGAAGTTTCCAGATTTCCTCTCAAAGTATGCCGATCGTCATCAAGCTTCTTCTTCAAATTTTGATCCATATTTTCAAGCCATTCCTCTAGCTTTAAGAAGTCTTCCATAGTGACTTCTCCACCCTAATCCAAGTCTTCAAGCTTTTCTCCATCCTCCAATTCCAAGAACTCTTCTAGCTCCAAGAAATCTTCCATGGTGATCTCTTTTTCTACATCTGGGGAAGGAGAACAACTTGATACATCAGTGCTCTTATGGGTCGAGTCTGCAATGTCCTGAGGACAACTCGATCTTTCAGGGATTTCGAGTGGTATCGATCGATGATAAAAATCTGTGTCGATCGTTTCTGAAGTGCCGATGTCGATCGATTCTGAGGTACTACTGTCGATCGATGCTGAATTCGGTTCACTTGTATCAGCTTCTTCTACTTTGCTCGGCTCTCCAAATCCATGTTGTTTATCCCTTTTTGCCTAAATGTCGTCGAGCAGCTATATTGGAATCATATACTCCTCATCTAACGATGCCAAGAACCTGTCCCATTTATCATTTTTCTCTTTTTCTCGAGTTGCTTCAGGATCATCAAGAAATTTGTAAAGGAATTCTCATTCAATGTCCTCCCAGCTTGTTAGAGATCTTGGTTGTAGTTGACTGAACCAGCTGAATGCATCCCCAGAGATAAAATAGGGGAAGATCTTGCAGAGCATGTGGTGTTCAGACACTTCATTCTGCTCACTTCTTGACACGAAATCCTTAAGCTCTTCTATGTGGTTTCTAGGATCTTGGTGAGAAAGACCCTGGAAGGGGTCTTGACCTACCCAATCGTACCACTCTCGGCTCAGGTCAAAGTCATTCATCTCAGCAACATCAATCACATCAGGGATCACAGCACCCTGAGCATTAACTAATTGTCATGCGCTGTTGCGAGTGCGACCTTCTTCGTCTCTTAACATCCAATTCTCGTTAACTTTAAGTATGAGCACTTCGATCTTTTCTGTCTCCAAACAAGTGGTGTCGTTTTTTACCGGATGGACAGTATCGGGATAAACAGTGTTCGGATGAACAGTACCCGGATGAACAGTATCCGGATGAACAGTGTCGAGATGACCAGTGTTGATCGATGCGGGAGGAACAGTGTTGATCGACGCGGGATGAACAGTGTCGATCGACAGGGATGAACAGTGTCGATCGATAGGGATGAACAGTACCTCGATGAACAGTACCTCGATGAACAGTACTTCGATGAACAGTACTGGGATGAACAATATTTGGATGAACAGTGTTTTCGACGATTGATTGGCTGTGTCGATCACTGTTGTTTGTCGGGTGGCGATCGATTGATGGTGTACGCTGTCGATCGATTTCGGGTTCAAACTGTCGATCGCTGTTGCTTGGAGGGTGTCGATCGATTCTTCCCTCATAGACTTACAAATCGTGCGCGAATCAGCAGGCTCCTTCTTTTAAGGACCTAGAAATCTTCTCTTCATTGTTGTTCCCGGTACTAAGATGTATATGTACCTGAAACAAAAGAAAAAATTTTATCAGTTTTTTCAAACAATAGTAAAACCTAGACTAAATCTAACATCTGACGCGTCTGTGCAGTTCTGCACCTCAAAAGACTCCAAAATTATCATATTTCTCTAGAACGTTCCTGAACCTGTAAATACTCTAAATAGACTCTATATAGTAGTAAATATATATTAAAACACTTATAGACCATGGCTAAAAGTGGGTAAAATCCATGGTTTATCAACCATGTAGGCCAATTTGCACTTGACTCAGCCTTTCGCTGGTAAGCTTTGATGGCCGAGACCGTGTCGTTGCAGAACTGTGATCCTCCGATGATCATGTTCACTCTGCGACGATTTTTATCTTTACCTTTGTGGTCCGATATCCTTTCGTGTTTATCCCTTGCTTGATTTCCGTGAGGACAATTTTCTGCGGGTGGATTTTTTTCGGTCTTTGGAGGACGATCGGCCTCAAGGATGAGATCTTTAACGCTGGCTACTTCGTAGAGCTCTCCAGCTAGTAGCTTTGCGGCCAGTCTTGCTCCCAAGACTTTGCAGTTAGTCGTCGAGTGTCATCGAGTCTGGTGGAACTCGCAGAAGGTGTTTTCGTCGTATCATGGATTGCGAGTCCATGTATTGCCCGAGGTTCTGCCTTGTTCTGAATTGACTGCGTAGTTATGCGCCCCTTGGAGTTCGTCCCCCTCGTGATGGACGTACTTGTCATTACGAAAGTTTTTCTTTCTAGTCTTTTGGTCCGCATCTTTCGAGGATGTCTTTGTCGGCTTATGTTTTTGCGATAAAACTTTCGTTTCTTCTTCGATTATGATGTAGTCCGCTTTGTGAAGGGCGTCTTGGATCGTTCGTGGTTTGTCGAGGGTTATCTATTTTCTGAATTTCGACTTGTACCAGAGCGTTTTTCTGAGTGCGTCTATGGCCACCTTATCGCGTATTCCGCTAACCCTTGACATAACCAGCTTGAATCGGCTTATGAACTCGCAGAGAGGTTTATCTTTCCTCTGGGATAGACTCAAGAGATCGACATTAGATGTTTCTCTATCTATGAACATAGAATACTGTCTGAGAAATTCCGATGCTAGCTGGCGGAAACTTCCGATGGAGTTTCGCTAAAGGCGTGCGAACCATTCGAGCGCTGCTCCTTCCAGATTTTCGACGAACAGACGGCAGTAGCCGGCGTCTTTTTCGCTCTCCTTCAGTCTGGCCCTTCCCATCGTGATATGGAAGGCTTGAAGGTGCGCTTTAGGATCAGACGTACCATTGTATATTGGTACTTTGATTTTCCCCAGGTCGGATACCTTGGTATCAGAGATGCGAGCAGTGAAAGGTGTTTTCCGAGCTCCCTCAAGTAATCTATCGATCTCTGGGGCAGCGCTGGTAGCATGATGGATATGGGATTTCACCGCCCTTACTTCTGCTGCAGTTTTAGTTATGTAATCGCGAAGGTCGCGTATGTCCGATTTTTAGCCAGGAGATTTTCGAGCCTGTCGGCGTTTGCTGTGAGTAATCTCGGTTTGTTTTTTGGCTAACTCCTCATGTTCGACCCAGTAGAGGTTTTCCTCTTTTTCTGTCATAGGCTTATCAAACGGAGAGTCTTCCCGAGCCGATCGGCTTCTGGTTCTTCTTGGATGTATGTCAGCTTCCTCTTCCGTATAGTTGGAAACGTCGCTGGGATCCAAGTCGATACGCTCGAGTTCTTCGACCTCTGTGTCCTTTGCAGGAGGTAGAGGGTTTTCGGAGTTCCGTTTCTCAGCAGGGGATGTTTCGCTGGGGTTTTGACCCGAAGGACATTCCCACGACGTTCCAGACCTGTCGAGTGGAGTTGTGAAGTCTAGTTTTCTTCCGCGGATTTCGTAGATCTGCGAGGGAGGAATGCACGGGTTCTTGCCATTAAGGTTTCGACCTTTTTCGTCAAGGTATCCACGAGTTTGTCCTGTTCTTCCGACTTCTTTTCGTAGGCAGAGAACATCTTTTTGAAATCCTTGAGCGTCGCGGCGTTAGCTGTTGCGTTGGCCGCAGAGACGGTTGCTGCTGGAGTGTTTTGATTGTCATTGCTTCCTCCGTTGAGAGGAGTTTGCAAGTTATCTATGTCGTCAGTTGTCATGTCCGGTTGAACGTCTTGTGGCTGAGAGTTAGATTGATCCGTACGCCCTCCTACTAGCGCCAAACTGTGGGAATCGAAATTCACACCGTCGATTTCCATTAAATTAGGAAGTTGGGAAAGCCCTAACTTTCCAGAGGTCCCGGATATATGCTAAACCACACGCCAAGCAATCAGAATACGAGAATGAAAACGATGAAAATATAAGAAATCGAAAAAAGAGCAAAATAGATTTTATTCCGAATCCGCGTTTGAGCGTTACAACAAGGTAAGAGTCTGGGCTACGAGAGCTGTCGGTGAGATTCCTAGTTCTAAAACCCTAAGCTGCAAGACATAGTTGAGCCGCAGCTCGAATAACAAAAACGGAAAGTTGCCTAAAATTGCCCTAAGTGCTAAGTTTGCTCTGAAAAAGTTCTCCCTTTGTGCCTCTCGCCTAGGACTCCTTATATACTCCTCCAAGGTCGGTTTTAGCTTTTCCCTTCCTGCCCTTAAACCGTCTTAGGTGAAAAATGGAAATATTCCATTTTTTCCGATCTTCATGTTTATCCGCAGAAACTTAACATTTTTTCTGCCGAAACTTATCTTTATACTTTTTTTTATAAAATAAAACATAAACCGCCATAGTATCTACGAGCTCATTCTTAAAGAATCGTAAGTGGGCATGTAGTCGCATTTTGGACCTTGTTGGGCCGTCTTTCGACATGAAACGTTTGTTACGATTTTGTTTTCGACAAAAACAAGTTCTCGCGGTTTTTATCGTAAAGTTTCAACGGAAACTTCGATCGAAATAACGTGAGAAATGATATGGCTACGATACATGTGAGCTAGCATTGAGGAACAGACGAGAATGCATGGATTTGGGTCGTACCAGTTAATCGATGTTCGAGACAGTTCGGTCGCTACGTAGTGACCTGACCTGTGATAGAACGTAGCGACCGAACGAGTGGCTTGGTCGGTCGCTACGTAGCGACCGACCGAGTGGCTTGGCCGGTCGCTACGTAGCGACCGACCGAGAGGCTTGGCCGGTCGCTACGCGACGACCTTGTTTGGACCGTGTTATGACGTTTTATGAACGTATGGGTGTTTAGTTTCGATGAATCAACCGAGATTAGTGCAAGACTTCACCGCAAAGTTCTTCGTAAAGATTTCTTTACGAAGATTACTTTTCGTAAAAATGTTCATGCTGATTTTTACTGATATTTGGATGTTATCTTCGTCGTGTCCGTTTTTTACCCCAACAAGGACTATAGAGAGGCCTGGTAACAAGCCTAAGTTTCCTTACAAGGGTGTCACTGGCAACATTAGTGAACTACCCCCATCAATAATCAAAGATCAAAATTTTTCAGAAACTAGAATCTAGAGTGAAAGAGATTCTCCCTTTGTTCCTTTTCATTGGTTTTGGGTTGCACACTCAAAGATCTCCTAGTGAATAGATGTGGACCATGATCTGGGTAGACGAAGTTTTCCTCTTCATCAAATATTGGACCAGATTCATCATCATAGGTCGGACCAAAGTCATCGACCACATGGTCGTTCTCATCGAAAATGGGACCAAAGGCATCGTCCAAAGGCTTCCTTGCGACAAGAAGCGGCCCATTGTGGGATCCGAAATTCGCACTGTCGATTTCCGTTTAAATTAGGAAAGTTAGGAAAACCCTAATTTCCCAAAGGTCCCGGATGTTAGGGGATTTTTGTGTAGGATCTTTGTGAGTACAACAGAACGATGGACAAGGCTGGTATTCGTATAGATTTAGAGAGATATAGACTTGAAGAGACGTTTTATTAGATAGAATAAGCTGGAACTACAATGTATTGAGTAAGAACCCAAGTTCTAGCTGCCTATCCTTAATCTCTAAGTCTTGAAGTGTCGATCCCTTGCTCTAGGGTTTAGGCTCCCCTTATATAGTTGTCTTAAGGTTGGCCTTAGTCGGTTTGAGTAGGTTAAACTCTTCCATATTCGAAAATATGAAAGGTTCTCTTTATCGGAAGTTTTCCTTTTCCCGGAGGAAGGGGGTGGTCCCTTGAACCGGACTGGAGTACTTCCTAGCGGGGACCCAGAGGCCGGTGTCCTGCATGGGGTCTTGAGGAATTCAATACCTGAGTATTTTTCCCCAACAGTTTGCCCCTTATTGCTCGAATTCGTCATCAAACTCGGGGAAATACCTGTGCAGTCAAATCAACCGGAGTTGCTCATTCTCAGCAGGCTTCCCCTAAGGAGGACATCGCTCCAGTAATCATGCTATCCCAGGTTCCTCTCAGGCCGGAGCCACACTCTGAACCCGGGGGAGGACATGTTCCCTTATAACAAACCGGGGTCTGGCACTGATATCACTGAAGTTACCCTAAAGAGTGAATTTACTCTCTCAAATAAGAGGTTCAGATGTAGTACTTAGGGATCGAATCCACATAGACTCTAAAATTACACAATAGGTTTATAGTATTCGAATTAAGGCTAGATTAAATGATTTATATATTTTAAAGCAGTAAATGAATTGGTGAGCAAAATAATTGTTCGATTGATTTGATTTGAGGTTTTTAACAGTTGGGAGAATAGCTAGATTCAGGTATGTTTTCAGGTATAATAAGTAATACTTAAGTTGGGTCTTTAGGGGTTTATTGATATTAATTGTTCTTGAATTCAAACTAAGATATAATCAATCTTATTATCTAATCTGGATCTCGGATTTCCACTCTCGTATGTCAATCACGAGAAAGTATCGATCGATAATTCGTTACGAATATCGATCGATACACATTTCAAAATATCGATCGACAGGGCTATCGCTGCGTCAATCGATACTTCTTCCAGAAAGCTTTACGGACAAGTTTGATTTATATTCTCTAACTCACTAGATCAACTCTCGTCTATATCTAATCAGTTAGATCATACTAGTTTATTTTCAGGTATTGAGTCAAGCAATGACTTGATCTCAATTAATCCTAAGATCTATGTTTAAAGGGTGATCAATCCTAAACTTAGCTTTAAGCACAACTAGATGAAGAACTATATTTTCAAACACCCTAACAATTGTTTGTATCAGTAATACATTATCAACCAAATGAGAAACCTAAATCTAACAGTAATGACTACTTAGACATATTCATGAAGCACATAGTTATGATGGTCTGAATAATACTTAAATAAAATAACAATAAAAGTAAGCAACATAATAAATTAAAGCAAGGGAGTTCAAGATCTTCTCTGTTTTGCAGTATTGATCTATCTCTCCAATTCTAAGTTCTCTCCTTTCAATGGTGGCCTCTTGCTTCCTCCAAATTAGGTCTAAAAAGGTCTCTAGGCAAGTCTGCCTCTAAAATGATACAAAACCCTAATAAATAGGCTAACAGGCGGCCAAAGACTTAAGATGTAATTATTGAAACTTTTGTGAAACTTGAAATCTTCTAATTTGTCATTAACTCTCGGGTGGCTTCGCCGTCGATCGATGAGAAGAGCTCAACATCGATCGATATTTGTTGGCAACTGTCAGTCGATATTTCTTGGTAACCGTCGGCCATCTCATATTTTCAGCAAAGCTAAAAAGAGATCCAAATAGGTCCAAATACATCATTTTCTTCTAGCTAGTACTTGAACCTGTAATTACTCTAAATAGACTCTATATAATAGTAAATATATCTTTAAACACTTATAACCCATGGCTAATAATGGGTAAAATCCATGGTCTATCAACTCCCCCAGACTTACTCTTTTGCTTGTTCTCAAGCAAAACATACTAGTAATCTCTCTGAAACAGGTTTGAATACAGTAGGGACTCATACAATTTTAAACTTAGAATCATCACCTCTACAATATTGCAATCCACATCTAAAAATTCTTAATCTCAAAATCACATCATATTATATCCTAGCTTAGTAACCAAATTTACCTAGCTAACAACTTAGCAAATCTTGTCTTACATTCCCCTCTACCAATCTCATTTCTTTGCATAAATAAAAGTGCAGGCTTTACCTTGGGAGTATCGATCATAGGATGCAAGTATTTTCAAACAAGTATCTGGATCTGTAGGTAAACATTAGTTCCTATCCTCTCTCTCTACTAATTTTCTCTATTAGTCAAAATCTGCTTATATTTGCAAGATCATTGACCAAGATTGGACAGGCTTCCATGAATCAAGACTTAATGGTGGTTGCCACCAAGTCCTATTCACTTCTTTTTGACCTATATCCTAGGATTATTTGTGAAGCAAGCCTTAATGGTTGTAGCCACCAAGTCCTGTTCTAATCCTTTACCTATAGAATTCTTATGAAGCAAGCCTTAATGGTTGTAGCCACCAAGTCCTGTTCTAATCCTTTACCTATAGAATTCTTATGAAGCAAGCCTTAATGGTTGTAGCCACCAAGTCCTGTTCTAATCCTTTACCTATAGAATTCTTATGAAGCAAGCCTTAATGGTTGTAGCCACCAAGTCCTGTTCTAATCCTTTACCTATAGAATTCTTATGAAGCAAGCCTTAATGGTTGTAGCCACCAAGTCCTGTTCTAATCCTTTACCTATAGAATTCTTATGAAGCAAGCCTTAATGGTTGTAGCCACCAAGTCCTGTTCTAATCCTTTACCTATAGAATTCTTATGAAGCAAGCCTTAATGGTTGTAGCCACCAAGTCCTGTTCTAATCCTTTACCTATAGAATTCTTATGAAGCAAGCCTTAATGGTTGTAGCCACCAAGTCCTGTTAGAATCATTTCCTAATAAATCTCTAATAATATATATATATTTCTTTATATATCTATATTTCGAAAATAGAGAGAGGGTGGGTGCTAAATCTATATACACAAAGCTTTACCTTCCAGACTTGTTTGATGAATCCGATCCGATCCTATGTATACCAAGCCCCAAGACAAGCAGTTGTGTCAAGTTTAGTGTTGGAGGTCAGCTTTGGTTCTTTCAAACAAGCTCAGAAAATGTAGCATAGTTGACAGGTTGATCCACTTTAGTATCTTTAGTACTATATGCAATCAGTAAGTCTAGATTGGTGCTAAAGAGTCGTTTGATAAAAAGTGGAAATCTAATAAGTTCATAATCCCCTTCTTGATTCAATAAAAACTTTATGTTTTGAAAATATGATTTAAAAATTCATGGAACTAATGTCAGTGAGAACCTCCCCAGACTGAAATTTCACTATCCCCAGTGATATTCAGTCTAAGATTGACTGGTTAGAGAATGAATAATATGTAGTAAGTTAGATGTTAGACAAAAGAAGAGAATGTTCGTACCCCTCTGTC
>NW_013617442.1:63663-65798 GCF_000695525.1 Brassica oleracea var. oleracea | reverse complement strand
TTTTACGTTCGTGGGTGCAAGCAAGCCGGTCATTACCTCAATCTTCGTCCGATCGACTTCTATGCCAGCAGCGGACACTTTATGTCCTAGGACGATCCCATCGTTAACCATAAAGTGGAATTTTTCCCAATTCAGAACGAGGTTCTTTTCTTCATATCTTGCCAAGACTTTACATAGGTTATCGAGACAGTGTTTGAAACTGGATCCATACACAGAGAAATCGTCCATAAAAACTTCCACCAAGTCCTGTTCTAATCCTTTACCTATAGAATTCTTATGAAGCAAGCCTTAATGGTTGTAGCCACCAAGTCCTGTTAGAATCATTTCCTAATAAATCTCTAATAATATATATATATATATTTTTTATATATCTATATTTCGAAAATAGAGAGAGGGAGGGTGCTAAATCTATATACACAAAGCTTTACCTTCCAGACTTGTTTGGTGAATCCGATCCGATCCTATGTATACCAAGCCCCATGACAAGCAGTTGTGTCAAGTTTAGTGTTGGAGGTCAGCTTTAGTTCCTTCAAAGAAGCTCAGCAAATGTAGCATAGTTGACAGGTTGGTCCACTTTAGTATCTTTAGTACTATATGCAATCAGTAAGTCTAGAATGGTGCTAAAGAGTCGTTAGATAAAAAGTGGAAATCTAATAAGTTCATAATCCCCTTCTTGATTCAATAAAAACTTTATGTTTTGAAAATATGATTTAAAAATTCATGAAACTAATGTCAGTGAGAACCTCCCCAGACTGAAATTTCACTATCCCCAGTGATATTCAGTCTAAGATTGGCTGGTTAGAGAATGAATAATAAGTACTAAGTTAGATGTTAGACAAAAGAAGAGAATGTTCGTACCCCTCTGTCTCGAGTGTCGATCAATATACACAACTCTCCTTCGATCGACATAAGCGCATCAAAGTCGATCGACGTAAGTACCTCTTCGTCGATCGATAGCGCAGAAACAGAAAATTTATGTGCTAGCTGCGGCGTATGAAGGTGTCTAACTCATCACATAATCAGTATCAATCAGCTATGTTAGCTCTGTTAGACAATCCAAACACATGCAAGGTTAGCAAAATAGATCAATTCCAGTCATAACATAGAATAATAAGTTCAAAAGAAAATCCTAATAGTACGAAAGTAAAAGAAAACATAAGTAGATAAGGATAGAAGTATGAGGACTAGTCCTCATCAGTGGTGTCGTCGCTGGAGGTGCCGTTGCGCTGGCGTGATGGTCCCGCTGCTAATGGTGAGCTGGCTCGCACACTCCTCCTGCTCGAACAGCGACATCTCGATACTCTGGCCCAGATGGCAGTGAGAGCATCAACTACAACGCGCTGGAAATCTCCCTCAGGGCGTGTAGATATGTCTGGCATAGGTGGGAATGGCGGGCGTGAAGCCTCGGGCTGATGTGGCTGAGGTCCTACAGGTCGCTGGACCATATAGCGTCGCGGCATGGTCGATGGGGCTCAGAGGAGGCGTGGGTTAGGGCGGAACTGAATGCTTGTGAGGCCATGGTCGAAGTGGCAGCCTCACCAAGTGCGTGCCGTTCTCATCCCTGAAGCACCAGTCGCGGTCTTCCTTGAGCCACTGAGTGCTTATGAGATGCGCTGCATCCATGTAGACGATCCGATCATCCTTCTCGGCATCGTCTAACGGGACTCCGCAATGTATGAAAATCGGGGTAAGTAGGCGTCCGACCATCTCCTTCTTCCTTCCCTTTGACTGGAACGGCTTCATCTTGAGCTTGACCAGATGCTCAGCAAATACGGCTCCAATGTTGGGCCACATGTCGTCTGCGGGCTCCTCGATGTCCTCCCTGTGAACCAAACTCCTCACCGCGTAATAGACAAATGTGAGCACCTGCACCCGAACCTTACTAGGTTCCATCTTGCACAACAGACTGTTGGCAAGGACCTTCATGAAGTAGCGCAGAGTTAGATGACTGATGTCCGTCTGAAGAGTCTTGGCGGAGTCGAAGAAGCCGGTGGCTATGTACCCCCAAAATGTCGAGATCCCTACGAAGTCGGGTACGATGGCGCGCTGACGCTCGTACTTGAACCCATAGATAGTGCAGAGAGTCGAGAGAGGGACTCTTTAGCGGATGCCGCGAATGAAGAAGGTCAAGACAC
>NW_013617442.1:61181-63584 GCF_000695525.1 Brassica oleracea var. oleracea | reverse complement strand
CTCCGGGTAGAGAACATGTGGGTTAGTGGCCATGTTCCCCATACCCAGCTCTGCGAACAAGTCCTCGAGGTCCGATTTGATGCCCAAATCCGGGATGACGTCTGGATCGACGAACCGCGTCGGCTCGATGGAGACCTACAGCCACTCATTGTAGAATATTCTGTCATAGTCGTCCCAAGTATCCTCGATCGCACGGTTTCTACATGTCGAGCTCTTCGCTGCTTTGTGTGCGTCCTCGAAGTGGTCAAAGAGTGGGATAGGTTCGTCTTCGCGCTCGTGCGGCCAAGGGTACTGGTCGCGAACCGGTGGTAGTGGCGGAGCTGTGCTGCTGCCGCCGACGTCGAACCTCTGCTTCGTCCTCCTTTCATACATCTGCAACCAAAACCATAAAAGAAAATAGGAATTCAGTTTGGTTTGATGGTTTGGTACAATATCGATCGACTGTAACCGGTCGATGTCGATCGATATTCGGTGTGAAAATCGATCTATGAAAGTTGTGTATCATCGGTCGATTTCACCTTCGCGGGAACCTGCAAAGACCCATTGATGCAATTCGATTTGCATGGCATATATAATCGGTTTAAACGATCAATAATCCCTATTCTATCACTCCTTTAGCACAAATCGATCGATAATGAAGGCCCAAAAATCCCGGTTCTAACTCATTCTCTATTTCAACCCTAGCAAGAACGGAAATTTAGGAAATTTCGTGTTCATACCATGATGTGAATTAAGCGATCTAAGCGGATAGATGGTTGAAAATCGAGTGGATTGAGCGAAAGAATCGTTGGATTTGGCCGAAAAACGAGAGAGAAAAGAGATGGGAGTGTTTTCGTAGGGTTTTCGGGTTGTGTGAATGTCGACTTAAGTGTCGACTTAATATGAGCCCGCGTCCGTTCATTTAATGTCGATCAATGACGAGTGGTCTTCGTCGATCGACAGACGTTATGTTTTCCGTAGTTGTTTTTTTTTTACTAAATCCTAATTATTTAAAAACTAGAAATGGGTTGCCTCCCATTCAACGCTTATTTTAAATCTTTAGCTTGACTCGATATTCAATTTAATTATCGGGATGGGGGTCTAAGTGTATAGGCCCCCTAATTTGTGGTTTAGCCAAATAGTGTTTTACTTGTTGGCCATTTACCGTGAATTCGTCTCCTTTATTATTTATAAGCATAATAGCTCTGTAAGGGTTGACGTTCACGACAGTAAAAGGACCTGACCAACGAGATTGGAGTTTTACAGGAAATAGTGTTATGCGAGAGTTATACATCTGTACTTTATCATTTGGTTCGAAGTGTTCGGATAGGATCTTTTTATCATGATATACTTTCGTTTTTTCTTTGTATATCTTTGAACTCTCGTAGGCTAAATGTCTTATTCCATCCAGCTCGTTAAGCTGTATGAGCCTCCTTTCGGCTGCTGGTTTAATGTCGAAATTTAATAGTTTGATAGCCCAGGCTGCTTTGTGTTCCAGCTCAACCGGTAAGTGACATGATTTTCCATAAAGCAGGTGAAATGGGGTGGTTCCTAAAGGAGTCTTGAAAGCAGTCCTGTAAGCCAGAGTGCATTGTCCAACTTTCTAGACCAATCTTTTCTAGATATTCCTACAGTCTTTTCTAAGATTTCTTTGATCTGTAGATTTGAAACTTCTACCTGCCTGCTCGTCTGCGGGTGGTAGGGTGTAGGAACTCTATAATGCACTCCGTTCTTCCGAAGTAGTCCTTCAAAAATTTTGTTAATGAAATGGGATCCACCATCACTTATGATTATTCGAGGAATTCCAAATCTCGGGAGGATAATGCTTTTGAAAAGCTTAATAACTACGGATGCGTTGTTCGTTGGGGAAGCTACTGCTTCGACCCATTTTGACACATAATCGACAGCAACCATGATGTATTTATTCCCGTAGGAGTAGGGGAAAGGACCCATGAAATCTATCCCCCAACAGTCGAATACTTCTACTTCTAGAATAGATTTCTGTTCCATTTCATGTTTCTTACTGATTTTTCCTCTCCGTTGACATCTGTCGCATTGTGCTATGAACGCATGAGCATCCCAAAACATAGTCGGCCACCAGAATCCCGCTTGAAGAACTTTTATACCGTTTTAAAGGTTGCAAAAGTTCCAGCATAGTCGGATCCATGGCATTGGAATAAAATATCGGATATTTCAGTTTTGGCGACGCAGCGCCTATATATCCCATCAGAGTAGTGCTTGTAGAGATATGGTTGGTCCCAGTGATATCTCATTACTTCTCTTAAAAACTTCTTCCGTTTATACCCTCTCAGCTCCTCGGGTTCTATGTCAACAGCTAGATAGTTCACTATATCAGCGTACCAAGGTCTGCTCCTTGAACCTTTTTCGACTGTGTGCACTTCCCGATGCAGACTTTCACCTATA
>NW_013617442.1:33361-60808 GCF_000695525.1 Brassica oleracea var. oleracea | reverse complement strand
TCTTTACAGAGGAGGGAAGTGAGAGGTCTAGCGATTTTGCTAAAATCTTGTATGAACCTCCTGTAAAATCCGGCGTGCCCAAGAAAACTTCTCACGTCTTTTACGTTCGTGGGTGCAAGCAAGCCGGTCATTACCTCAATCTTCGCCCGATCGACTTCTATGCCAGCAGCGAACACTTTATGTCCTAGGACGATCCCATCGTTAACCATAAAGTAGAATTTTTCCCAATTCAGAACGAGGTTCTTTTCTTCACATCTTGCCAAGACTTTACATAGGTTATCGAGACAGTGTTTGAAACTGGATCCATACACAGAGAAATCGTCCATAAAAACTTCCATGAAATCCTCTATCACATCTGTGAAGATCGACATCATGCAGCGTTCGAAAGTGGCGGGAGCATTACAAAGACCAAAAGGCATCCTGCGGTATACGAATGTTCCGTAAGGGCATGTAAAAGTGGTCTTTTCTTGATCGTCAGGATATATAGAGATTTGGAAAAATCCGGAATAACCGTCAAGAAAACAATAATATTGGTGATTTGCCAATCTTTCCAACATTTGATCAATGAAGGGTAAGGGGAAGTGATCTTTCCTTGTGGCAGAGTTTAACTTCCTATAGTCGATGCACATCCGATGTCCGGTGACAGTTCGCATAGGGATGAGCTCGTTTTTATCATTCTTCACCATAATGATTCCGCCATTTTTTGGTACGACATGCACATGGCTAACCCAATTGCTATCCGAAATTGGGTAAATAACCCCTACATCTAGAAGCTTGATTATTTCCTTTTTAACAACTTCTTTCAGGTTTGGGTTTAGCCACCTCTGGTGCTCCACTGACGATTTTGAATCGTCTTCAAGGTGAATCCGATGCATGCACAGGTCTGGAGAAATACCAGGGATATCCTCAAGAGAGTATCTGAGGGCTTTCCTATATTTTTGTAATTTGTTTAATAACAAAGCAAGTTCTCCATTAGTCAGGTTGGCATTCACGATTACGGGGTAGGAATTTTTATAGAGAAAAGCATATTTGAGTCCAGCGGGTAGTTGCTTTAACTCAATCTTTGCTGATTTTTCGGGATCCCAATCTTCTGAGGGAGATGGTTGTCGATCGATAGCTTTTTCCAAATATCGATCGACGTTTATTTCCGAAGTGTCATCCTCTGTGTCATCAACATTCGCTACTTCCATACTTGCGTCCATCAATCGTGTGTATTCCTCATCTCTGCTGTCAATAATAATTGTTTCTTCGTCACTAGACGTGAGTACTTTTTCCAGGGGATCATCTGAGCACAGGTTTATGAAAGATTCTTCAGCCAACTCACAAATATAATCCACGTAGGAAGTTTGTTTATCGATTAAAGGTCGTCTTATCAGCTTATCCATGTCGAAGGTCATCAGATTGTTTCCAATGTTTAGACATATCCTACCTTCCTTGACATCGATGATCGCACCAGCTGTAGCTAGAAATGGTCTACCAAAAATGAGGGGATCCTTTGGTTCATTCTTGTATTTCAGCTCCACGAAATCCGTTGGTACGTGACAGTCATTAATCAGTATTGGCACGTCGTCAAGTACTCCCTCAGGTACTCTAACGGATTTATCGGCAAGAACCAAAGTTATTTTGGTAAGTTTGAACTCGTCGTATCCCAAGGATATCGCAATAGAGTGTGGCATGAGGTTTACGCTGGAACCTAAATCACAGAGGGATCGAGGAAAACTTTTATTTCGTATTTTACAATCTAGAACAAAACTGCCCGGATCAGGTCTCTTGACCGGGATTTCACCTTGGATTATTGCACTTACTTCCTCAGAAATCATCATGACGCTGTGTTCAGCAGCAGGGAAGCTGTTGGATACCATGTCCTTTACATATTTCTCTATTGATGATGAAACTTTTATGGCATCACTCAGTGGCATCTCCAATGTGATTTTATCGAATGCTTTCTTGCAGATCGCCTTATCTAATTCTCGCTTAGTCTGTGCCTTTTTAGGAGGAAAGGGTGGTAGAATCCTATACACTCTCTCTACGGATGGTTTAGCAGGAGCCGAGCATCGATCAACATTGTTCTTAGTTTGTCGATCGATATTTACCGTAGTGGGGCGATCGACGTTGGTTCCTTCTTGTCGATCGATTTCTACATCTTCTTCGAACTCCTCTTCTTCCTCCTCGAGGTCAATGGCTACTTCCTCAGTGATGGACTGCTCTTTCTCTCGAGGTGTTTCTGATTTGGGATTAGGACTATCGAGGATTATTGGTCGTGACCTATTTTCAGCGGTTTTCTCAATATCAGCACGTTTTTCTGCGTTGTTGATCTCTATTGTGCTCTGGATGAGGTGTTTTCCGCTCTTTAGTAATACAACATTAACTTGACGTTTCAGATTCGCGTCAGTCCGCCCAGGTAGACATCATGTCTCCCTTTTGATGGTAGTCCCGTTTTCCACGACTTGACCGTCCAGTTTCATAATGTGTTCACAGAAAGGGTCGAACTTCCTCATTAGCTCACTATAGATTATGTCTATCTTTCCGTTCAGATCAGTGGCCATCTTAAGATTTCCCGTGAAAGCTTGGTTTAATCTAAATTTCGCTCTGCCTTGGTGTGATACAACAGCAGCATCATAACTTTGGGTGAAGCTATCAGGGTTAGGGATAGGGTACCTATCTTTCAAGGTAGGGATATCTACGAAGTCTACTTGTTGTTCTAATTCAAAAAGGGTATCATCGTCAATTTGGTAAATCCCAAATTGGTTTTGTCCCTCTAGAGCAGAATAAAGTGAATCTAGAGATTCTTTGATTTTGGATCTATCGAGTCAACTCTCCTTCCTCGCTCTACGTCCATCATTTCGTAGGATCTACCTGTAGCTACATTCTTGATCAAACGCTTTGCCTCTTCAGGGTTCCTGGTACTAAAGTTCCCTTTACTGGCTGTATCAAGCGTGATTTGGGAGTGTAAGTTAATACCTCCGTAAAAGTTATTAATGAGTTGTGGTTCTGAATAACCATGGTGGGGACATTCAAGTTGATAGCTCTTGAATCTCTCCCATACGTTTCTGAATGATTCCCGTGGACCTTGACAGAATGTGGAGATTTTCTTCCTTACATCCCTGTAACGCGTCTCATCGAAGAATTGATTAATGAAGGTATTCCTTATCTCCTTCCAGCAGGTTAGCGACCCCGTAGGTAGTTGGTCTAGCCATTTTCTGGCGTCGCCTTCTAAGGAGAATGGAAAGATTTTGCACCGATTGTACTCGTCATCCATCATGTCTTCTAAGTATTCGATGTGATCGTGTGGGTGCTCTGAGACGGTTCCACGGAAGGGGTTTTGATGTACCAAGACTAAGTATTCGAGGCTGACCCCAGATTTCTTGGTATCGCCTTTTGGTAATTTAATGGCGGACCTATTGGAATAGGTCCTCCCAGGGTTTAAGTAGTCTTGCAGAAGGAATTTTATTTCATGATCTCTTTTTGAGATCGAATTAATTTTAACAGGGATTGCAGTCCGCTGTTCATTCATGATTGAGTTAATTGCATTGCTTAGTTGACCTTTAGGTCCTCCTAGGACTACTCCCTTATTAGCATTATAGATAAGAGAAAACTTACCTGCTTCCGGCGGGGTGTCGTCGATCGATGTTTGATGTGCGGCGTCGATTGATTTTTTCGTCGACATGTCGCTAGATGTTGTTGTTGTTTCGTCGATCGATATCCGTCCGAAATCCATATCTTCCATCTTTAAGTTTCTGTGTCAGCAGGAAAAGAGGGAAAACTTTTAACAAATTTAGTAACAAAATCTAGACTGAATTATGAACTTAATCTAATGGTAATAAGAAAGAGTCCCCGGCAACGACGTCAAATTTGATATCACTCAAATTACCATAAAGAGTGAATTTACTCTCTCAAATAAGAGGTTCAGATGGAGTACTTAGGAATTAAATCCACAGAGACTCTAGAATTACACAATAGATTTATAGTATTCGAATTAAGGCTAGATTAAATGATTTATAGATTTTAAAGTAGTAAATGAATTGGTGAGCAAAATAATTGCTCGATTGATTTGATTTGAGGTTGTTAACAGTTGGGAGAATAGCTAGATTCAGGGATGTTCTCAGGTATGGTAAGTAATACTTAAGTTGGGTCTTTAGGGGTTTATTTATATTAATTGTTCTTGAATTCAAACTAAGATATAATCAATCTGATTATCTAATCTGGATCTCGGATTTCAAATCTCGTATGTCAATCACGAGAAAGTGTTTATCGATAATTTGATACGAATATCGATCGATACACCTTTCAAAATATCGATCGACAGGGCTATCGCTGCGTCGATCGATACTTCTTCCAGAAAGCTTTACGGACAGGTTTGATTTATATTCTCTAACTCACTAGATCAACTCTCGTCTGTATCAAATCAGTTAGATCATACTAGTTTATTTTCAGGTATTGAGTCAAGCAATGGCTTGATCTCAATTAATCCTAAGATCTAAGTTTAAAGGGTGATCAATCCTAAACTTAGCTTTAAGCACAACTAGATGAAGAACTATATTTTCAAACACCCTAACAATTGTTTGTATCAGTAATACATTATCAACCTATTGAGAAACCTAAATCTAACATTAAGGACTACTCAGACATATTCATGAAACACATAGTTACGATGGTCTTAATAATACTTAAAGAAAGGGAATTAAAGATCTTCTCTGTTTGCAGTATTTATCTATCCCTCCAATCCTAAGCTCTCTCCTTTCAATGGTGGCCTCTTGCTTCCTCCAAATTAGGTCTAAAGAGGTCTCTAGGAAAGTCTGCCTCTCAAATGATACAAAACCCTAATAAATAGCCTATCAGACGGCTAGGGATTTAAGATGTAATTATTGAAACTTTTGTGAAACTTGAAATCTTCTAATTTATCATTAACTCTCGGGTGGATTCGCCATCGATCGATGAGAAGAGCTCAATATCGATCGATATTTGTTGGCAACCGTCGGTCGATATTTCTTGGTAACCGTCGGTCGATATTTTTTGGTAACCGTCGGCCATCTCCTATTTTCAGTAAACCTGAAAAGATATCCAAATAGCTCCAAATACATAATTTTCTTCTATTTAGTACATGAACCTGTAATTACTCTAAATAAACTCTAAATAATTGTAAATATATCTTAAAACACTTATAAATCATGGCTAATAATGGGTAAAATCCATGGTCTATCAGGCACTGTCTTCTTGAACCGCTGAATTCTTGTTGAAGATGGAGAAGCTCGGGCTTTTAGCGATGCCTTGGAGATGACGGAGCCTGGAGCTCTGGTGATTTCCGAAGAAGAGGACTAAGCATTTGAGCATGATGCGTAAAGGCATGCCTGGTGGCTGGTGCGAGACTTCGTCTGAAGTTTCGTACACTTCATGGGGCGCGTCGCTTGCCCATCCATTCTGGGGTTCCGGACCAGATTTAGGGCCTCATGGGTTTTCTAGGTCCCCGTGTGTAGCAAGAGAGGGGACGGCCTTGATGAAGTCTCAAAGTTTGTTCCCTCGCGTGGCGTCCTCTTTGTGGCGTGTAGAGATCCATCTAGGGTTTACAACGCCTCTTCTTCGTTCTTGCCGCCTAGCGGCTTTCTAACTTTCCTTTTTTCTCTCTCTCTCCTAACAATCTTCCGCAATCTTCATTGCTCGAGCTCGGTTCTTCATTTTCAGGTATTATTCCCCTTTCTTTCTCTCTCTTTTTCTTTTGACTCCTTTCTTCAGATCCCCCCTCGTATTTCTAGGATGAAATCCAAACCGGACCTCGCCCTAGATTCTTCCTCCATAGGCGATAGGGTTAGGTCGAAGAAGCAGAGATCCGGGGTTGTCCATCAGAATCAACGGATTCCTCCGGTTCTTCTCTAGATCTTACTGCAGGAGGTTAAAAACCCTAGCCGTGTAGTTGTTGAGGCTGTTTCGCTGGCCGTAGAGGTAGATAGGTTTCTCCTGGTGGGCCCTCTTTCAACAATAGGAGTAGAGGAGGTCGTGAACTGGCGGGAGAAGTATCATCTCCCCGACGACGTTGTCATCAGGATCCCGGGTCCCATAGATAGGGTCTCGGATTTTGAAGTCGACGAAGACCCCGTGTACGAGGGATTTTTCGAGTCGAGCTTCAGAGATCGAATTCCCTCACTTGTGGTGAAGGTGTCGGAAGCCTTGGAGATCTCCCCGAGTAAACTGAATCCTCCCTTCTAGAGGATATTGATTGCTATGCTTATCTCGAAGATCTTACTATCGGGATCGCCGAGGTCTTGTACTCCTATGGTATCTCTCCTTTGAATGGTGGAGAACGGAGATACCATCTGCATCCTCGTGGCAGAGAGCTCCCAGTTTAAGGGATTCAGAAGAAAGAGAGGAAGCACTACCCGGTTTTCGATGGGCGCTGGACTGAGAAGTTTGTTTCATGCATCTTCCGGGGTTTTCCTATGTCTGGTGCGCAGCTGGTGGGTGATAGGAGTTGCGACAGTTCTTTGCAACGACATGATGCTAACGATTCCGGTTTCTTTTTTGCAGACGTGACTTGCGTATATTGTTCTCTTGGAAGGAGGACAATTGAAAGGGTGTTGAAGCTTCCCATCGAGCGACGTCAGGTTCCTTTTCTCGTGAGCAGAGAAACGTTGGAACGTTGCAGCATCTGGGGTAAGTTCTTACCTCTCCTCTTGTTTATTGTGGACAATTTTTGAGGCGTATTAGTGTCGTGCTTCAAGTAATATGTCAGGGTCCAGAGGTGAAGAAGCATTGGCGGAGTACAAAAGGGCCTTTGAAGTCATGTTGGCGAAGAAAGCCGCTCCCAAGAGGGCTGCCCTTAGTGAGAATGATGATGAAGTTCAGTTCATCAAGAGTAACAAACGTTAAGCTATGACTGCTCTAGCTTCTTCTTCTACGAAGAAGTCAAAGGCTTCAGGATCTACCTTGAAGGTCTCTCCATCGTCTTCGAGTGACCCAGCCACTGTCCTGGCCAATCTCAACATTTAGGTGTTCCCTTTGACCCCAGTGGGGGCTCTTCTTCCTCCTTCCAATTCATCTGTTTCTTTTGATATTTTATTTTTTGCTGATGATCAGTTTGTTCTCGTGTAGGTGATGTCTCAGTTGTTCCACCTCGGGGAGAGGATGGATGACCACACTTCACTCAGGGCTGACTTGGCTGCTCTGACTTCTCAGCTGTGAGAGGAGAAAAATAATGTTCTGACCAAGGAGAAGGAGATCAAGGCTTTGAGGCTCAAGGTGAGGAACCAAGACGATGCTGGGACGCTGGCTGCGTTGTAGAATATCTCTATGAGGGAGCAGTTGGAGCGTCGGGAGGAGGAGGTATGTGATCTGAGGTGAGCCGCAGAGACCTTTGATGTCGAGAAGACTATGGCGGTGAACGCGCCATAGTGGTGACTCGCTGGGAGCTAATGAGGGAGTGGCCCAACCATCAGACTGACAGTTGGGATCTTGAGGGTGTGCTGGAGCTGTACAAGATGGTGAAGACCTCCGAGGCTGAGCTCCAGGGACTTCCCGCTCCTTCCTTCGAGGTAGATCCAATGATCCCGGGCAAGACTGAAGCTGAAAAGACTCTGGAGCCTACTGCTGATGATCCTCCCGCCGACTGATCTTTAATCCTTGTCTGAACACTTAACCCCTTTTAGGGGTTTCTTTTGTCTTGTACCCGCCTTATGTGAGGGTTTTAAAACTTATATACAGGCTTCGCGCCTTATTTTAGTTTTGCCAGACAATGCCCCTGTTGTGGCCTCCTTTTTCTTTAAAAAGAATGCTTTCGGATTTTTAATTTTGTTCTAGTTTCCGCGTAACGGATCTCTTTGTTGTGTATTAGGCTTGTCTTCAAAGCAGGGTCTTCGTCGATGATTCTCTTCTTGAGAGGCAGCAGGGCGCATCTTCCAGGACCGTAGATTCAGGAGTCGAGACTCCGGGAATCGAACATGGGTCCTGCCTTAAGAGATGTCGGAGCCAATCCGGAAATCATCTATGGATGTTGGGGTGACCCGGACCTAGAGATTATGCAGGGAACAGAAGGTCGTCTAGGACCCCGGAGGTTACAGCTAGGATCTGCGAGATAGACTCTGAACCCGGAGGTGTCGAGCTTTATAGAGTATAAACTCTAGGAGTTTTGAGATTTTTTTCGTAACCCCGAGGTCACATAAGGATCCTGAGATCACATTGGAACCCAGAGGTCGTAGGAGAACCCGAAGGTTCTCCTTTAGATCATGAGATCGCGTTTGGGACCCAGAGGTCGTAAGGGAACGCGGAGGTTCTCATTTGGATCCTGGGATCATGACTGGAGCCCGGGGGCTGTATGGGAACCCGGAGAATCTTCCTTAGATCCTGAGACCAGATTTGGAACCCTGATGCCATATGGGAACCCGGAGGTTCTTGAGATCGTAATTGGACCCTGAGGTCGTGTGAGAACCTAGGGGTTTTCCCTGAGATCGTATCGGGACCCTGAGGTTTGTATTTGGACCTCGAGGTCATGTGGGAACCCGGAGGTTCTTTAAAGTCGTAATGACCCCGATACGCCTTAGGCTGCACAGGGGTTCTATCTTCTTTCTAAGATCATATTTGGAACCCTGAGGCCTTACAGGAACCCAGAGGTTCTTCTTTAGGTCCTGAGATCTTTGCTTGGAACATGGAGGCTATATGGGAACCCGGAGGTTCTCCCTTAGATTTTATACATAGGACCCGAGATCGTATGGGGAATCATGGGTTTCCTCTTTAGATCGCGGGCTTGTATATGGGCACAGAGTTCCCTTGGGAACCCGAAATATTTGTTTTCGCCGGGACCTTACTCCGCCTTCGTAGGCAAGACTACTACCGGTACCTGTTCGAATTTCGCATTCTGCCGCTCGGAAGCTAGCACTATCGAGTTCCTATGTTGTATTCTACTTCTGAAGGAAGTCACTAACAGGCTTAGAGGGTTCTGGTATGGGTGTAAGGACCCCAGTGCCAAGCTTTGCTGCTTTCCGCGTCTGGATAAGCAAAGATTATGAGGTGCTCCCGGACTTTTGCACTTTTACTCCCTGTATTTCACAGTACTTTTGCAAGTATACCCAGTGTTCCCTGTATTGTATAGCACGTAGTGTTTTAATACATGTACTTTCACATGTGGTACTCTTGGGACCCCGATGCGCCTTAGGCTGCACTAGGGTTTTAGGTAGTTTTGACAGCATACTCAGGCTTGCGTGCGCATACCCATTCCTGCTTTATGTCTCATACCCATTTTGATTTTCTGTTGACATGCCACTGTGGACGTTCCACTTTCTGATAAGGGTTGGCCACCTGATCCAGCTCGTATGCCTCTTTAAGTATAGTGATTTTCCTACTGCCCTTATAGTCGGAACTATTTTTATTATAAGCTTTGTCTGGAGACGTTTAGCATACATAGGAGTAGGAAATCATAATGCTTAAATAGTGTATAGTAAGATAGTAGAAATCATAGTCCGGAGACCGTATTAAAAATGATAAGCTTTGAGGTGCAGGGCGTTCCAGCAGTTGGGTTGTATTTTACCTATGCTATCTTCTAGCCTCTAGGCTCCTGCTCTCCGCACCTCAATTACCTTATAGGGTCCTTCCCACCCGGGGGTGAGTTTCCCTGACGTTTTTTCTGCTCTCCGCACCTCAATTACCATATAGGGTCCTTTATGACTTTCTTGTTGTATGTCCTGGCGACGTCTTGCTGGTATGACCAGTTTCTTAGCCGAGCGGCCTCTCTCTTTTCGTCAAGTAGGTCGAGGCTCAGCGTCATCAGTTCATTGTTCTCTTCTTGAGACGTAGACCCTGAGACCGTTGTTCTCACGTGCATCTCCGTGGGTATTATGGCCTCAGAGCCGTAGACAAGCGAGTAAGAAATTTCCTACGTCGCTGTCTTGGGAGTGGTCTGGTAGGCCCAGAGGACTCTGTGCAGTTCTTCCTCCCACTTCAAGTGAGAACCATCCAATCGCTTCTTAAGAATGTTGACCACGGTCTTGTTCGTGGATTCGGCTTCTTCATGGATTCGGCTTGTCCCAGTCCTTGCCGAACTCCTCAAAGTTATGGTGATCTCATGAGGGACCCCGAAGCGAGTGATTACGTTCGTCCACGGGAATTTGCGGATCTGGAGGTCTGTTATCCGGCTGAGTGCTTCTGCTTCGACCAATTTGGAGAAGTAGTCAGTGACTACCAGAAGGAAGACCTTCTACCCCGGCGCCATAGGGAATTTCTCCACTATGTCCATGCCCTACTTTCTGAAGGGCCATGGTGAGTTTATGGACTTGAGATTTTCTGGAGGGAGTTTAGAAACTGGAGCGTGCCTCTGACACTGATCAGGTGCCTTTTGGCGTATGCGGCCATCTTGGGCCAAAAGTAGCATGCCTTTCTGGCCCTGAGCACCTGGATCCTGCCGCTAGATTGGGATCCACAAGCTCCTTCATGTAGTTCTACAAGGATTCTAGCGACTTCTCGAGGTGTAACACATCTCAAGTACGGGCCGTAGAAGGATCTCCGGTACAGCTTCTCCTGGGAGATATAATACCTTGCTGCTTGCTTCTTCATTTTTCTGGCCTCTTTGCGGTCTTCCGGGAGAATGTCATTCTCTTGATACCGGACTAGGCGGGTCATCCAGGTTTCGCCCTCTTTGACAGCGAAGACCTCTTTCTATTGGGGTTCCTCCAGGGTGGCTGGCCATGGAGGCACAAGCAAGGGAATGCTCATCTGGCTGTTTGTTTCGAGGGCGGACCCTAGATTAGCCAGGGCATCGGCTTGCGAGTTCTGCTCCCTGGAGATTTGAGTGAGCTTGCAACTTTTAAATTTCTTGATGAATCGTTGGGCGACCGCCAGGTACTGGATCATGCCATCATCCTTTGCTTGGTACTCTCCCTGCACTTTGTTGATTATCAGCTTAGAGTCACTGAAGACCTGGATGTTTTCTGCCCCCATCTAATGGGCGAGTGTTAGCCATGCGAATAAGGCCTCGTACTCGCTTTCGTTGTTAATTGCTTTGAAGTTGCACCTCACGGCCCTTGAGGCCGTGTCCCTTGTCGGCGAGGTAAGCACTATTCCTACCCCAGCTCCTCTGATGTTGCTGGATCCATCAACATGCAGGACCCATTCTACCTCTTCCTTTTTTTCGCTTCCGAGGAGCACTTCTTGTTCCAGAGCTGGGGGCAAGGTAGGGGATAATTCGGCCACAAAGTCTTCTAGGACCTGTGACATTATTGCTGTGGCTGGTCAAAAAATCACAATGTATTCCCCTAGTTCTACAGCCCATTTCGCTTGGCGTCCAGAGACTTCAGGCTTTTGGAAGACAAATTTTATGGGGAAGGAGGTGACGACCACAATTGGGTGGGCCTGAAAGTAGGATCGTAGCTTGCGGGCGGCGACTATCAGGGCCGACCACAATTGGGTGAGCCTGAAAGTAGGGCCGCAGCTTGCGGGCAGCGACTATAAGGGCGAAGGCCAGCTTCTCAAGATGGCTGTAGCGGGTTTCTGCATCCAGAAGAGCTTTACTTACATAGTAGATTGATAGCTGCTTGCTTCCTTCCTCGCGTACTAGGACGGCTGTAATAACCCTCCCGAGCAGATAGAATTTTGGTCGAGAAAATTCTTTAAGATCAGTTTAAAGATTGGTCGATCAGAATTTAAATAAAAATCGACATGGTGAACTAATCTCTCGACGGGGCAGTTTCTCGGTCGAAAGTCCATATCTTGATGGTTTTGGTCGATTGTTAATTATTATTGTCGATTTTTACTCATGCTAGGCGAGTTTATTCAGAGCAAGACGAGATTCGAAGGATGAAAAATATTTAGTCGAAACTGTCCGAAAAATATCGACAAAACTCTTAAAATTATTTCTGAACAGTCACATGACTTGCACCTTCTAGCCTACTTGCTTCCTCAGTAATTAGGTCACATGACACGCACCTACTTGCTTATCTGCTTGCTCATTAGAAGTCGCATGCTGGTCACAAGATGTTTGCTTCTGCTGCTTGTATCTTTCTTCATGGAAGGGAAATGTTCAGTTGCTTGTGCTGCTTGGTGTGCTGAAGCATGTCACCAGCTGTCTAACCTCAGCTTTGTCTTTTGTGGGAGCAAACCCTCATCTGAAGCAACTCCTTATGATATAAAATACACTCTTCTCTCCTCTGGACGTCCTGAAACATATAGAAAACCAGAGAAAAGTTCAGAGAGAAAGAGGGAAAGAAGAGAGAAAAATCTGTGAGAAAAATTGGTTGAAAAATTCAGAAACAAAATCAGGGAAGAGAAGTGAGCTTGGACAACCCTTTCTCACCATCTTGTGACTTTAATCAGTGAGTATTTTTGTGGTAAAGAGTTGGAGATTTGGTGTCCTGAAGTTGAGAATCAACCATGTTCTTCAGCCTTTGATTTTAATCGGTAAAGATGTAAGTTGTTTTGTGGATCAGTTTTATGTGAGCATTTCTGTTGGATTGACTGCGATTCAGCTTTGTTCTGATTGTTTGGCGTGGCTTCATCTTAAAGTGGTGCATCAGTTGAGTTCAGACAGTGTTTGATTTGAACCGGTAAACTGTTTTGCCTTTTGATTCGGATCAGTTTAGATTGTAACCAGCTGGCTGAGTTGTATTTCTTCCTCTCTGGATTAATTTCTTAATCCCTTGTGTGGATTTATATTAGTTCAGTTCATGGTCCCCTAGCATCTAGACAACTTAGCTAAAACGATTTATGTTTGAACCAAACTGAAGCTGCCTTGAACTTGCCTTAGTAGCTGTCCTGAATCTTGAACTGAGGGGGTGAACCGGACTGATTAACTTTGTTCCAACCGTTCTGTTATTGGTACAGATGGTCAAGGATAGTGTTCGGATCATCCGGATCCTTGTGGTAGTTTTAAATCGAGAATATTCCAGAAGTCGAGTGTGATTAGCTTGAGCTCGAGTATAGTCTTCCTTAGCCAATCTCATGGATTTAAAGGTGAGTCTAGATAGATGATTAAAGAGTTATGAATTAGTGTTGCATGATTGAAAATGTAGATGCTTGATAGGCTTTGTCTCTTGATCAATATTTAATTGGTTAGGTGTTTACTTAGTGTGAACACTTAATAAATATTTATGAATGATCATAGAGGTTTATTCCAAACCTTAGTTCTTGTTCTCAAGTACTAATAAATATGTATAGTATTAAATATATAAGTATAAATCATGTGAAGTCTTATTGTATACTCACTCTCCCGAAAGTTTCCGCATTAGCGTGAATTGTTCCTGCGATAGGGAACAAGGTTACGAAGACACGATGATGGGGTCGCACCCTAGAGGCCATGTAACTGCATGCAGCGTTAGATGTTCGATCTTGGAATATCTAATGGAGATGATGGTTATATTTATTTCCCCTCTAGGCTCGGTTAGCCTTGGTGGTTTTCCGGGTTTAGTCTATATATAAACATTATAAGTATGAGTGAATGGCGGGTGTCGTGGAGATGATGTTTAAGATAAGATTCACATCGATGGAATAATAGACCTTATATATGTATTTTTGTTAGTTTTATTAGTTATGGAATATATTTCCACTGCATACAAATGGAGTTGATTGCTTGAGATATTATTAATATATGTTGGGGTGCGGGACTAGGCTCACTGAGTACACTAGTTACTCATGACTCATTTGTGATGCAGGTAACCAATAGGCGGGAGACCTTACTCTAGGATGGGAAGGAACATCATTAGCCAGCGGTAGTTTTATTATCCTTGCAAAGGCGTTTTGATATTTCTTATTTATAAGATTTATTGACTGAAAACCTCGAGGTTAATTTATAACAAATTTTGTAAGATGCTTTTGAATGATATATAAATAATGTTTTTAAAGTACGGGTTCCATATGATATTAGTCCTTGTCCGGACGAACTAACTATCGGGTATTGCTTTTTCGGGTTGAAAAGCCTAGACTGATATCTGATAGGAGCGTTGGTGTTCTTTGGGTGTTGGTCTAAGGCGATCAGAAGTATTCTGAGAACCTCGGATCGACCATCGAGGAACATTAACCGTGTCATTTCCGGTCAACTACGATCGGGGGTGTCACAACGGCGCTTACGGCGTGCTCCAAAACTGCTAGATATAGCAGCAGGACCTCACCGAGCAGTGGCTTGGATAGGAGAGGAGTAGTGGTGAGATATGCCTTTTGTTCATGGAGAGCGGACTCACACTTTTCCGTCCACTGAAAATCCTTTGGGTTTTTGAAGGTCCCAAAGAAGGCGTGAGATTTGTCGGAGAGCTTGGAGATGAACCTGCTCAGGGCTGCAATTCTTCCCGTTAGCCTTTGGACCTCTTTGATGTTCTTTAGGGAAGGGATCGTATGAATGGCCCTGATTTGTTCCGGGTTGGCTTCAATGCCCCAGTGGGTTACGATGTACCCAAGGAACTTGCCAGAACTGACCCCAAATGAGCACTTAGATGGATTGAGCTTCATGTTGTACTTCCGGAGAGTGGAGAAGGCTTGCTGCAGGTGAGATATGTGGTCTTCAGCCTCTAGGGATTTGACCAGCATGTCATCGATGTAGACCTCCATGGTTCGCCCTATCTGGTCCGCAAACATCATGTTCACCAACCGTTGGTAGGTTGATTCTGCGTTCTTTAAGCCAAAGGGCATAACTTTGTAGCAATAGATCCCTCTGGATGTCATGAAGGACATTTTCTCCTGATCTTCCGGATGCATGAGTATCTGATTATAGCCGGAGAACGTGTCCATGAAACTCGTCAGCGGATGCCAGGCTGTGGCATCGACCAGCTTGTCGATGTGAGGTAGAGGAAAGGGGTCCTTTGGGGAGGACTTGTTGAGTTTTGTGAAGTCTATGCAGACTCTCCACTTCCCGTTCTTCTTCTTGACTACAACCACGTTGGCTAGTCATTCCGGGTACTGTACCTCGCGAATGAACCCTGCGCCGAGCAGGCTTTTGACTTCGTCGTTGATGATTGCGTCCCTTTTGGGGGCAAACTTCCTCCTCTTTTGTCTGACGGGTTGATGTAGGGGATCCACCTGCAGCTTGTGCATGATGATCTCCGGATCGATCTCGGGCATGTCTGCGTGGGACAAAGCGAAGTTGTCGGAGTTAGACCTGAGGAAGTGTATTAGTCTCCTCCTTAGTCCATCGGTTAGCTTGGAGCCGACCTTGAGATGTCCGGTCTGGTCCCCTTCGATCAATGGCACGTCGTCCATTTCTTCGACCTCTTGTTCCTCGTTGTGATGAACCGGAGATTTGCTTTGTAATTGCTATAAGACCTTGCTCTTTCCCTTCAAAGTATTCTGGTAGCAGGATCAGGAATACTCCTGATCCCCTATGATTGCTCTTATGCCCCAGGGTGTAGGGAATTTCACCATCTGGTGAAGAGTCGAAGGGATGGCTCCCATGCCGTGAATCCAGGGCCGTCCCAGGATCATGTTGTAGGATGATTCGCAGTCAACGACAAGGAACTTGTTTGACATGTTGATCCCTTCAGCGTACACCGGGAGGGTCACCTCTCGGGCGGTCTACATGACTTCTCCGCTGAATCCTATGAGTGGGGTTATCCTCCGTGTCAGAGCGCTTTCCTCCAGCCCTAGATCCTTGTATGCGGCCTGGAAGATGATGTTGCCGGAGCTCCCATTATCTACCAGTATCCTTTTCACCACGTAATTCTCTACAGTGAGCGATATGACCAGGGCGTCATGATGTGGGGTGAGAACCCTTTCCTGCTCCTTGGCCATGAAGTTTATTTTGTCCATACCTAGGAGCAGGCATTTCGGCTTGGCTGCCTCTAGGCCGTGCTTGGCGTTCCAAGTGCTCTTCTTCACGGATGTGTGGCTTATACCGCTGATTTCCTAATCGCCCGATATGACATGGATCACTCGGTTCTGTCGAGGTGGCGAGACAGGAGCAGCTTCAGTGGGCTTCTTCGTTGTCTCCTTTCTTGGATGGCTCTTTGCATTTTTGGAAAGGAACTCCCTGAGGTGTCCTTTCTTAAGAAATTCGTTGATCTCGATCTTCAGTGCAACGCAGCCCTACGTTTTGTGACCGAGGTCATGGTGGAAGTCGCACCAGAGACCAGGGTTCCGGAAAGAATCAGGTGCTTTCATCTTCTAAGGCCACTTGACCTGTTAGCACATCTGCCTCAGAACATTGATCAGCTCCGGCCTTGAGATGGAGAAGTGAGAGATGTCTGGCCATGTGGACACTGACATCCTTCTGCCTTCTAGATAGGCATGTTCCTGGAATCCCTGGCTGCTCTTGGAGAGGGTTTCTCGTCTCGCTCGATTCGGTCCGGTCTGATCGCCTTGGGGTCTTGCTTTAGCTGCGCCTTTGCGCGACTGGCGACATCTTCTTCCCATTTTACATGTGCCCAGGCTCGGGACAAAACCTCTTCCATGTTCTTGCAATGGTAGTTGGTCAGCTCCTTATAGAGGTCCCCGTCGGGGAGCAAGCCTCTCTTGAAGGAAGAGATTGCAGTGGGGATGTTACATTCGGGAATGGCCACCTTCTCTTGATTGAAACGGGCTATGTAGCCTCGCAGAGGTTCTGCCCGATGGTGGAGGATTTCATATAGACCATCAGAGGTTTTCTCCATGTCTCTGCAGCTGGCGAATTATTCCACGAACTTGTCGTTGTGGATAGCAAATGAGGCTATGAACTTGGAGGGTACGAACCATTTCCTTATCATCATGGTAACCTCGTCCCATGTTTCTATCGGCCTTTCACATGTTCTCCTCCTGTGGCTCACAACTTGATCATACCAATTAATAGCATAAGCAGTAAACTCAGCTGCGGCCAATGTAATTTTCTTAAAATCAGAAAAGTTTTGACAATCAAAGACAAGCTTAATTTTTCTTCCCCATTCAAGAAAAGCACATGGGTCATTTTTTCCATCAAAAGTTGGAAATTATAGTTTTAAACCTCCTAACCTATCATCAGCTCGTTCATTTCTAGCAAAAAAATTTACATCACCTTGATCACGGTTACTTTGACCTCTCCTAGGTCAGTTGATGGATCTGTCATCGTCCCCTTGAGTGTCATCATCAAACCGGTTGGGCCTCCTTGAGCGATCACTCCTTGTTCCGGTTCGAGGACGCGGTCGTTGGATGGCTTGAAGCTTATCAAGCCTCTGATGGATCTGATCTAAACATGCATTCATCAGATTAGTCATAGAATCATTCAAAGCTCTCATCTGCAAGTTAGACAAACCAGCAAAAGAATTTTCGGGTCGGCTTCTTTTTTCTTCACTACTCATGGTTTCCTGAAAATTCTTAAACACCAAAGATTAGATAAAAACCTCACACTCTCAAGTGTTTGATCTCACCCACAGGTGTTCCACTCATATTTGGTGTTCACTCAAAGTTTATAATCAAGGTTCTAAGAGAACAAGGATTCTTAATGGGGAAAACCAAGCAAACAAGGGAATTTCTCAAGATAGAACGATAAGAGTTTTTGGTTTGAAATCCGTATTAACCACCTCAAATGCTGGATTTCTCTTCAGCCAACAGGCTTTCCATTCCACCACCAATCCACAAATCAAACTTTTATTTTTTTATTTATTTTTTTAAATTGTAGATCTTTCTTTTCTTTTTTTCTTTTTTATGATGGATGGTAATGAGGGACCGGGATTTAAGAAAGGTAGAAGAAGAAGTGTTTATAAGAAGAAAATGGAAGATGAGAAAGATGTAAATGAAGATACCGGAAGAGTGGCTCTGATACCACTTTGATACGCCCTAAATGGGATCACTTGACCGGTAAGGTTTTGATATGAACTCACGGATGAGAACTGGATGGATTGAAGGGTCGCACAAAGGTTTTGGAAGACCTCTGATATTCCCGAAGCCAATTTTTTGCCGGATGTGACACACCGGTCCAACAAAGAAGCAAACTCTATATGTTGCTTGATATGAAGCACAAGTCCAACGAGAAAGAGGTGTTTACTTGGAGCTAACCACACCAATAAACAAGAAATGTTCTAATCAAAGAACAAGGAGTATAAACTCAAATTAAGAAGGGAAAATCGATTACTTTCTTCAAACGAGGGAATTACATACTTATAGAGTTTTGTGGTCAAAGACCTTTATGAGAAATGAAGAAAACAATACATAGGAAATAGGAAATTTGACTAGAAATATTAAAAATGGTCAAGGCACGGAAATGGATGAAGACTCGTCGATTAGACCCTTTCGGCTACTCTAGTCCAGGTTCGATGTATCTTGATGCATGACCCGCGGTAAGGAGATGGACGAACGCGAACTGTATGTGCGAACGGCCGGGTTTTCTTCACGAATGAGTCTGGACCAAACGTGGCCCTAGTCTTCAGAAAGATGGAGAATCCTTTCCTTAAAGATATTTGGATGAGTAAAGTCCATGAGTGGCTCGAACACGGAGGCAAGGTCGAGGGCAAAGTCGTCGGGATGAATGAAACGGCCCAAAAGTGAGAATGCACGATCTTCTTCGGATTCTTCATGACCCATGCTAAGTCTATGATAGACCATGGATTTGACCTACTTTTACCCATGGTTTATAGGTGTTTTTACTAATAATTATTATATTATAGAGTCTATTTACTATATTTATAAGATCAGGAGTGATTTGGAGATAAGTGATGATTTTGGAGCATTTTAGAGATATTTGGAGCAAGCACCCAAGATGACCATCGAGCTCGACAATCGGTCGATATTGAAGAGAAGTAATCAATCGATGTTAACATCGTGATGTCGATCGATAGCGAAGCGCGCAGAAAGCCCGTTTGGTCACAGCCGACTTAAAGCCCAAGTCTTCACCAATTTACAAGATTACCCCTGACGAGTTTTAACCTAACTATATAAGCTTTGCCACCATGTTAGAGGCAAAGTATGCTTTATTATTTTACTAGTTTTACAGCAAAGGTTTTCTAGGATTTTGATAGATTGGAGAGAAGATCCAAAGTTATATTTGTGATTGGAACTCCATTGATATCTATTTTTATTATTCCAATGCAGTTTTTATACCTAATTGTTGTCATGAATTACTTAGCCGTGTCTGAGTAGTTCCTTTGTTAGATTTTAGGGTTTAAATAGGTTAGGACGGATTAGCCCCAACTATAGATTGCTGAGTTGTGATAATCATCTTTAGGATTAATGCATGTGTCTAGATTAGCAACCTAGAACATGCCCTTGGATTCGATTGATAAAAGCGAGAGCTTTAATCTCATCCTGAAAACATTCTAATAGAACTATGTTTCTTGCTACGAGTAAGGCGAGATCTGATCTAGTGAGCTTAGTAAGCTATTATTCAACCCGTGCATAATGCTTGACTAGAGCGCGTCGATCGATATCACACTTGAATAATCGATCGGCGGGGAAAAAGGTGTATAGATCGATATCCCTATATGATTATCGATCGACATTTTTTATTGATCAAAATACGACAGTTGAGATGAATAGATCTAGTTAATAGACGAGTCCAAACATTGCAAATGCTGATGGACATGTTGATCAAGTAGTTGAGCTTTACATTATCATTCAAGCAACTCATTAGGCATCTGTAGGATTATAATCTCAATTTTCCTGAATAAAAACCCTAAGTCTAGCTATTTCCTTAATAAGCACCAAAACCTCAACCAGTCAATTGAGCAAATACTTGCTTGATTTCTAAACTGCTATTTATACTATTAAAATAGAAGTCATGATTTCTTTCTTGTGTTATGAACTTTCACCTAAAATGTTATTTACATTATTGTGTATTTGCATAACCCAATCATAACAATATATTTAATTCCTCTTTTCCAGCAACATTAAACAAAACAATTATTTTGATTTATCAGTTAGTTTAGATTCTTTATGTGAGAGATCGAGTGCCTATGTTCTTGGACAGTTAATCAGTCCACTACCAGCATAGCTATTAACCTTTCTTCATAAAATTGCAGTCCCTGCAGTTATTAATGAACTCCAAACTTAACGTAAAAGAAACTATAACATGAAATTTTTTTTTTTTTTTTTTGACAGCAAACATTTACAGACTCATGTAGACTCTGTAAACCAAGGTGGTAAATCTGCATCCATGTGCACAACGAAAGACGATTGTTGCCGAGCACTACGTGCCAAGCTATCCGCCCTTTTGTTCTCCGTCCTAGGAACATGAACGATTTCTGAGCTGACAAAACTTTGTCGCAGAAGCTTGATATCTTCCAGGTAGCTTTCAAATGCTGGCCATTCATCTGGTTCCGAAACCATCTTCACCAGTTGAGAACAATCCGTTGCAAACGTAACCTGAAACTGCTTTAAATTTCGCATACATTCCATTGCCCAAATTAATGCTTCCATCTCCGAATGAAGAGGTGAGAGGGATGCCCTTACATTCCGTGCCCCCAATAAGCTATCAAACCCTGGTAGCGTACTAAGCCATCCTTGTCCTGAAAATAGATCTTTATCTTTCCAAGAACCGTCCGTGAAGCACCATCTTCCTATAGTCCCTAAATCAGGCCTTACCTGTACTTCTTGTACCAACCTATGATTATAAATAACCTGTGCCTCAGCCCACAGTGTTGATTCAACTTCTGCCAGTCGCAGCGTGTCTCTTGGATCAGTGTCAAGGTTACTGAACACTTTGTTGTTACGACCCTTCCAAATATACCATAATATCCATGCAAACTGATGATCCTCCATTTTTGGATTAATTCTCCAAAATAGATGGTCCATATTAGCAAAAAGAGAGCCAATTGAAAAGTTGTTTGGATTTGATGGAATCTTGGATAGTGCCCACACTTGACGTCCTGGAGGACATTCAAAAAACACATGGTTTATTGATTCCTCCGGATCCCCGCACCTGGCACAGCAGGTTGTCACGAAATTATCAAACTAATTTGAGCTTATTATGTTCTGATTCTTTAGTTAGGTTGTCACGTAAAGAAATCATGGTCTAACGTTGATGATATATAAGATTCATAATACTGAATATAGTTTATTCATAATACTGAATATCTTATATATTAAAATAGAAGTCCCAACCTTGATATATGTGTGATTTTTTTAAAAATGGACATAATGGATATATTCCTATAAAGTTATGTTATATTTAATATCTAATCTTATCATCTAAATTTTGGGCCTACCAAATTTTTTATTGGGCTATCAATAATTAGATTTAAACAATAGATGATCCATAGGATTTATAGATAGTATAAATTAAATATATATAATTTATTGTTGTAATACTATACCTCCATATGTTAATTATTTAAATATTTGTCGATCATAACTTTTAAAATTATAAGGATTTTTTTTAAATAAAAAAAATCATATTATCTAAAAATGATTAGTCTTTCCTATCTTAAACCAATGAAAACAAATTTTAAACTATGTAGTTTATTTTAAACATTAAACAAAAACTAAATGTTTAATTATTTACTCGATAATAAAAATCTATGAAGGGAAAATTTTAATTTTTTTAAAAACTTTCTAAATTTGTAAAATGTTACAATATCTTTGAATATGACAATAAAACAATATTTTACTAATCTTTATATATATAGTTACGATTTTAATAATGAAATAATAATCCGAAAATATATATAGAAGAAGATACAAATACATGTGAAAGTTTGAAACAATCTATTCAATGAAAACACATACCTTAAACTTATTATGTTTTAAAAATTGATGGACACATATATATTATAATATGTACCAATATAGAATTGGAAAAAAAATTTATATAAAAATAAATGAAAACAAAAACTCGCGCGATTGCGCGGGTCGAGATCTAGTTTACTTTTAAAACCGTTGAAACATCCAACTTGACGAATCATATTAGATTTCTTAGGTTCCCTAGCTCCCTGTAAATTCGATCCCTAAGTACTACAACTCGACCTCTTATTTGAGAGAGTATAAATCACTCCTTAGGGTAATTTGAGTGGTATCAAATTTGGCGCCGTTGCCGGGGAGCTTTGATTGCCTGTTTAATTTATTATTTGTTGAGTTTTTGACAAACATTTTTTTCTTGGATTTTCAGGTACATGCCCAGCAGTACCAGAAGCAACAAAGAAACCCAACTACTATTCTCACCACTGCAAGTTTGGAGCATACAATCCGCAAAGAAGCGCGCTCCTCATCGATCGACAACAACACTTGTTCGTCGCTCGATTTCGCTCTACCACCGTCGACCCAGACACTAGTCTCGTCGACCGATACTCGCTCACCACCGTCGACCGAAGACACTCATCTTCCATCGACCGACATCCTCCATCCGATATCAATCGATAATCCAGACAAGACATCGATCGATATTGAGCCGCGAGACATGGTTGCTACTCTGATACTTGTACGAGACAACAATGGGGACCTGCATGACCAGGAAGGCCATCTGCATAATGCAGCAGGTCAGAGGATAGACGCTCAGGGGGCTGCAATCCCTGAGTCTGATGAAGCTGCACAACCTAAGATGTTGGCGGACTACAGCCGTCCAGATCAATTCTACACCAACAGATCAGCCATTCGTCCTCCCACTTTTTAGAGGGATTATGAGCTGAAGGCACAGTACTACACCCTCGCGGGACAAATACCCTACCATGGATTTTCTCAAGAGCATCCTATGGACCATCTGGAGAGGTTCGAGGATCTGTTTTTTGCTATTAAAGTCAAGGGAGTCCCTGAGGACTACCTCTTATGCAAGCTCTTCAAGTTCCCACTTTCTGGAGAAGCTTTGAACTGGCTTAAGCAGCTACCACCAGGATCTCTCACATCCTGGAGCGACATCAAGAATGCATTCCTATGCAATTTCTTTGATGAAGCACGCGCTGAAGACTTGAGGAGCAAGATTGCTAGATTCACTGATCAGGAGCCTGCAGAATCATTCAAAGGCTCTTGGATCATATTCAAGTCGTACCAGAGAGACTGTCCACACCATGGATTCAATGAAGTACAGTTGCTCAGTACTTTCGACAGAGGCATCGCGGTGCAGTACCAGATGGCTCTTGATGCTTCCAGCAATGGGAACTTCAACACCAGGAATCCAGGAGAGGCAGTAAAAGTCATTGAAAACTTAGCATCTAGCAACAGCACCAAGAACACTGATTTTGAGAGGAGGAAGTCTGCCACCATCCTTGGGAATGACCAGATGGATGAGGTAAAGGCAAAGCTGGACAGTGTTCACAAGCTTCTCAGGAAGCAAGTCTGCGTGGTTGAAGATGCAGAAGCCGTAGAGACAGAGGGTAGAGAAGAAGAAGAAGAAGTGAACTTCATTGGTGGAACAGGTTTCCAAAGATCTGGAAACCAGGGTGTAAACAGAAATTACTATGGAAATAGGGGAAATTTCAAGAAGAGTTCTCACTACCAGAAACCCTACAGCAACAACGGGAATTTTGGAAGTTCCTACTACCAGAACCCACCGCTGCCTACTCAGGAGAGCAAGATTGAAGAGATGCTTGAGAGGGTTCTTGAGACACAGTAGCACATGACAGTGGACTTCAATGGAAAGATTGACTCTGTCTACACCAACCTGAACACAAAGTTTGATACTTTGAGCACTCATGTGAAGAAGCTGGAGACACAGGTTGTTTAGACATGAGAAGCTCTTAAGAGGCAGGAAGCCTTAACAAGAGGGGTAGGAGATGATGTGATGAAACACCACATGAATGCCATCATTGGTGATGATTTCTGGCAAGTGGTGAAGGAGGAGAAGCTGCAGGAAGGAGATTTCGAAGTAGAAAGCCTGATGAGCTTCGGTAGATCGTACTGGTGTCGATCAACGTCAGAACATGTATATCGATCGACAACCCCCAGTCCGAATCGATCGACAGGATTTCCAGAGCATCGATCGATGACACCAATGGAGTCATCCGCATCTTGCAATGCCGTGACGATTCTGACTCACGAGGAGTTCGCAGCAAAACACCCACATCCGCCCAGCCCAGATAAGGTACGAATTGCTCGACGAGCTAACACCTCCATCGATCGACATGGAGAACCAACTATCGATCGACAAATGGATGTCGACATCGATCGACAACCTCCAGCTCCCACCGATCGACGAGAACCTATTACGTACCGAGTGCAGATGCTGAAGATAGATGTGGCACGTCTGAATGCACTCAGGCCCAAACCTAAACCTTCAGAAAACCCACCAGAGACCGTCAGGACACCTTCAGATGATGGAGAGGAATCAATGGAAATCGATAGGGTTCCTTTGGGAAAAACCCTAAGGAAAAGAAAAGGAAAAGTGGAGAAGCATCTGAGAAGGGGGGCCAATGATAAGGAAAAGGAAAGTTTCTGGAAGAGAGTCTTAAGGATTCCTATAGATAAGCCATTCGAGGATGCTTATTATACTCACAAATTGTGGATGTTCTTTAGAGAGACAAAGGAGAAAGAAGAATACATCAGGAGAGTGTTCTGTGAAGCTAGAGAAAAGATGAGAAAAAGGATTACACTGAAGAAGAAGAGAGATCATGGGCAGTTTGCAATACCATGCACGGTGAAGGGTATTGAATTCCCACATGCTTTGTGCGACACTGGAGCATCAGTCAGCATTCTACCTAAGGTTATGGCAGACCATCTGGGTCTGCAGGTGGAGCCTTCCAACGAGCTGTTCACTTTAGTGGACTGCTCTCAGAAGAATCCAGGAGGGAATGTGAAAGACCTAGAGGTGCAGATTGGTAATGCCCTAGTTCCAGTTGATTTCCATGTCATGGACATCAAGTTAAACTGGAAACCTTCTCTATTGCTTGGGAGAGCCTTCTTGTCAACAATAGGAGCAGTGTGCAACTTTCAAACCAACCAGTTGTGTCTAACACTCATTGATCCTAATGTCCACTACGACCCTATACCAGTCAAGACACCACAGAAGATTCCCAGAAGATCAATGATGCATGAATCATTGCAGCTTGCCACTGTGAAAACGATACCGAAAACGAGCATCGACTACTGCCGACTACCCATCGCTCGACACAGACGTAGATCGTGTGGGAAAAGGCGACTACTCGATTGGCAGTTGGGCAAATGATCACCATCATGAAAGCTATGCAGTAGAAACAGTAGTTTACGCCGAAGATGAACTACATGAAGGTTTCACATATGAGGAATTACTCAGCATGCAAATTCAGGATGAGATAGATCAACATCAATCAGAAACTGCTTGGGGAAGAACACGAACAAGCCATCCGATCGATAGAGCAATCCGCCCTTCGATTGACACTCATCACCAACAATCGATCGACAACAACAATGCAACATCGATCGACAACAGTCCAATACCAAAAACCACTGTAAGCGAAAATGATAAACTTGATGACGAGTATCTAATTCCAGACGAATTTGGTATTTTCAAGGACCCAGATGGCTACGCAAAAGCAATAAACGGCCGCACACTACAGGTATCTCGAGAAGACATCGCAGATATACTTCAGACAGCCAATGGCGCAGACAATCTGTTCATGCATCACCGCAACAATCCAGAATAAAAGGTTACAAAGGAGTTCTATGACACAGCTGGTGGCATAGACAACAGCTTCATACATAAATCTCGCCATCCCAGTCGACCATCGATTAACGTTACAGTCCCAGTATCGGTCGACAGACATCACGAATTCGGCAGAAGAGCTTATGATCTCTATGGTAACCGAAAGTTCTCCTGGGAAGAAAAGAACGAGTATGGAATCTATAGAGATGATCAGGGATGTGCAAGAGGCATGGATGGACACATAATCAATATATCCAAGGAGAACATCATAAGACTTCTGGAAAGAGCTTCGAAAGATGAGCCAAGCTACATATGTCTTCCTGAGCATGCTACCTTTTTCACACAGACCAAGCTGGTACCAGAGATCTACACCAAGGATGAGATCAATGAGATGTTATATGGAGTCTGTGGAGAATAAGAGAACAACAAAGAAGCCTTCCAGATGAAGCTTGATGGTGTCTACCATCCACTGAACGATGGCATCAGTTGGTTAACTACTTGCATGGAGGAGATGAGGCAAGACATAGCCAGAATTCAACAAGCAACTGAAGCTTCTCGCCAGACATCGATCGACAGAGGTCAACATGCTTCGATCGATTGTCGCCTACCAACATCGATCGACCCACGCTTATCGGTATCGATCGACATCAGTCCACCACACTCACATCCGATGCAGCCGCCACAGAACTTTCACACCAAAGAAGAGATAGATCAGTTGGTATAAGAAATCTATAAAGCTTTGGAAACTACAGGAGAGAGGCTTGATGAGAGATGTGATGACATCTATTTCCCAATGCATCTTAGCATCAGTGCTTTGACTTCCAAGATTGAAGCTATGCAAGGGGAATTAGTGGAGATACAAAGATACATTGCCCGTCGACCAGAAGCATCCGCATCGGTCGACAGACGCAACAACAAATCGACCGACATTCATCATCAAACATCGGTCGACGATGCTACAAACCTAGGCCGGCTAGTACCAAAGATGAAATATGTCTGACACAAATCACCATGGAGAGGAGACCTCAGGTGACACTTACGCCACACTTAGAAGACATCAGTTCAACATTGAGAGTCTTGAAGAGAGATTGCAGAGAATGGAAAACACAACTGCAACAATGAAGGAAAAATGGCGCAGTGGGGATGAAGCAATGAGAGACTTCACTTGTACATGGTTCAACAAGCGCAAAGAAGAGATGGACACTTGTTTTCCAGCAAGTTCCAGTTACCAACACTACTAGCCCAATCCCCTCCAAAGTCAAGCTATATGACTATAACAAAGCGCTGAGTGGGAGGCAACCCACTATTAGGTAATATTTATCTAATTTTTTATTGATATACTACTTATGTTGGTTTTTCATTATTGCAGGTTACAAAAAAAAAAATCCGACTAGACGATTGCCGTGAGTATCAACCGACGAGACGCTGTCGACATCGATCGATATTGCCGAACCTGCCTCGACCGATATCAACAACCCTACATCGGTCGACATCCATTCCGGTCTGGTATATGGTTCTAACTTGTTAAATTGAATCCATATGATTTATTTCTCACCATAACTGTTGGGATCGAAGACGGTTGCGACGAAGTTAACGTCCAAATCCCAGAAGAAGAAAACGTAGAAACCTTCGTCGACAAATATTTTTTCGAAATAGATTCTTCTTTACGAAAAGATTTGTGGAGGAAACGCGAGTCATCAGACAAAAGCTCGAAAAGGGTCGCTACGCAGCGACCGAACACGTGTTCCGCTCGGTCGCTACGTAGCGATCGAGCTCGAGCCGAAACTCAGTCGCTACGTAGCGACCGAGCTGGAACCGAAGCTCGGTCGCTAGCTCGATCAGAACCTCGGTCGCTAAGCGACCGAGCTCGAGCAGAAGCTCGGTCGCTACATAGCGACTGAGCTCGACCCGAAGTTCGGTCGCTACGTAGCGACCGAGTGCTCTTCCAAAACGTCGATACGACATTAGTCCATGCATTCTCGTCTACCCTTCGATGCTATCTCCTGGAGACCGTAGCGAACCCATTTCACGTTCCCCGCCATTCTAAGTTATCGATCAAACTT
>NW_013617442.1:31861-33320 GCF_000695525.1 Brassica oleracea var. oleracea | reverse complement strand
GAAGACGGCCCAAAGGGACCTAAGACATGACTCGAAGCCAGACTTACGATTTCTTAACCAACAGCCAGTGAGCCGCATAGCGGTTTAGGCTTGGTTCGCAAGGAAAGATAAATGTCAAGTTTCTGCGGATAAATACGAAATTTTGAAGATAATTACGAAGATCGGAAAAAAATGGAATATCTCCATTTTTATGCTATGGCGGCTTAAGGGCAGAAGAGGAAAAGCGTAAACCGACCTTGGAGCCAGTATATAAGGAGTCCCAGGCGAGAGGCATGGGAGAGGACATTTCTAAGAGCAAACTTAGCACTTAAAGCAATTAGGCAACTTTCCGTTTTTGTTAGTTCGAGCTGCGACTCAACTAGGTTTTGCAGTCTTAGGTTGTTAGAACTAGGAATCTCGCCGACAGCTCTCGTAGCCAAGGCTTCTCCCTTGTTGTAACGCTTATACGCGGATTCGGAATAAAACTCCTTTTGCTCTCTTTTACGATTTCTTATTTCTTTTCGTCTTTAATTGCGTGTTCTGATTGCTTGGCGTGTGGTTTAGCAGATATCCGGGACCTCTGGGAAATTAGGGTTTTCCTAACTTTCCTAATTTAAACGGAAATCGACATTGCGAATTTAGGTTCCCACAGTTTGGCGCTAGAAGGAGGGGGGGTACGGATCAATCTAACTCTCAACCACATCACGCTCAACCAGACATGTCAACTGACGACACGGATAACATGCAGACTGCTCTTAACGGAGGCAGTGGCACTGACCTCCACACTCCCGCAGCGGACGTATCCGCGGCCAACGCACCGGCCAACGCAGCGGCACTCGAGGAGTTTAAAAGATGTTCGCCACCTATGAAAAATAGGTCTGAAGAACAGGACAAGCTCGTGAGCACCTTGACCAAACAAGTTGAAACTTTAACGGCAAGGACTCGAGCAATCCGCCCCCGCGAAACCACTAAAGTCGGCGGGAAAAGACTCGACTTCGCAACCCCACTCAACAGGCTTGGAGCCGCGTAGGAACGACCTTCGGGTCAAAACCCTAGCGAGAAATCTCCCATCGAAAAGGGAAACTCTGAAAGCCCTCCGCCTCCCGCGAAGGCTTCGGAGGACAACGGAGTCGAGCAAGTCGACCTGGATCCTTGCGATGTCTCCAACGATACTGATGAGGACGTCGACAGACAGCAAAGGAGGACCAGAAGCCGATTCACTCGGGAAAGCTCTCCGTTCGACAAACCAATGACAGAAGAGGAGGAAATCCTCTATTGGAACGAACAAGAAGAGCTGGCTGAAAAGCAAACCGAGCTCACTAGCAGTAAACGCCGACAAGCACGAAAATCTGTTGGCGAGGCGTCGGATATACGCGATCTTCGCGACTATATCACCAAGACTGCGGCAGAAGTAAGAACCGTAAAATCCCAGATCCATACGCTACCAGCGCGGCCCCCGAGATCGACAGGCTGCTGGAAG
>NW_013617442.1:31040-31727 GCF_000695525.1 Brassica oleracea var. oleracea | reverse complement strand
TTCAAATTACCGAAGTATGATGGCACGACCGATCCGAGAGCACACCTTCAGGCTTTCCATATCACGATGGGAAGAGCGAGGCTGAAGGACGGCGAAAGAGACGCGGACTACTGCCGCATGTTCGTCGAAAATCTAGAAGAAGCAGCCCTCGAATAGTTCGCACGCGTTAAGCGAAACTCTATCGGAAGTTTCCGACAGCTCGCATAGGAATTTCTCAAGCAATACTCTATGTTCATAGATAGAGAAACTTCCGATGTCGATCTCTGGAGTCTGTCCCAGAGGGAAGACGAACCCCTCCGCGAGTTCATCAGCCGATTCAAGTTGGTAATGTCCAGGGTCAGCGGGATAAGCGACAAGGTGGCCATCGATGCGCTCAGAAAGGCGCTCTGGTACAAGTCGAAATTCAGAAGATGGATATCCCTCGACAAACCGCAGACTATCCAGGACGCCCTCCACAAGGCAACAGACTACATCATGATCGAGGAAGAAACAAAAATCTTATCGCAAAAACATAAGTCAGCGAGATCATCCTCGAAAGATGTAGAACCAAAAACAAGGAAGAAGAACCCTCGTAACGACAAGTATGTCCATCACGAGGGGGAAGATCTCCAAGGAGCGCACAATTACGCGATCGGCTCAGACCAGGGCCGAACCACGGGTAATACATGGACTCGCAATCAAGGATAT
>NW_013617442.1:25406-30908 GCF_000695525.1 Brassica oleracea var. oleracea | reverse complement strand
GGCAGGAGGCCAGACGACAAAGGGAACGATAACAATCGTCGCAGATTCAACATGTTAATCGGAGGATCGCAATTCTGCAACGATACGGTTTCGGCCATCAAGGCTTACCAGCGGAAGGCGGAGTCGAGCGCAAACTGGCCTACATGGTCGCCTACCCGAGATGATCAGAACTGCTCAATAACCTTCACAAAGGAGGAAGCCTGCGGGATCGATCAACCTGGTGTAGCCATGACCAGAGACATAAAAGAGGAGCTGAGTGAGACTGATGAGGATGAGCCAAGTGATGAGACTGCCGTAGAAAAGAGGTGTGAAGCTGAGGATACTGAAGAGAACCAGAAGCAGAGTGAGATACCATCTGAGCCAACCAGTGTGGGGAGTGGACCAATTACTAGATCAAGGCTGAGATCACAAGAGGAGAGGCTCCAGGAGATAGCCAAAATCGTGGGTCTTGGATCAAGACAAGGAGATCATGATAAACCAGCATGTTGGTTTAATTTAATTACTTTGTAAGGGCTTTGGTTATTAGGCTTTCATTTAATTTAAACCAAAGACAATTAGGATTTTAAAATAAACCAATTTCAATTGGATTAGGATTAGAATTAGAATTAAACCATCCTGGTTTACTTCTAGGGTTAGTTTGCGATATTCTTTTAAGAAACAGGGGACACCGCTTTTGCTTCCTCAACTTTCAATCTAAGAATTATTCAGTCAACTTTGTTTTCTTGTCTCTAGCTTTCTCTGTTCAGCTCAAGAACATTGATCACACTTAAAGGAAGGAATTCCTGGTGAATCCCATCTTAGACAATACAAGGTGATCTTGTGTCTTTGAGTAGCAAACCATCCTTGGCGCCAACCCACAGGCTCAGGGAGACGTCCATAGTTCAAAGGAGAGCTAGTAGCCTCTTAGAACACTCCCTATCTATCCACCTTCAAGTGATCCAGAGTTTAAGCCATACCCAGGCTGCACCAAGTGGTATCAGAGCCACTTGAAGGTTAGGGTCTGCGATTTTTGACTACTCAGATCATTCATTCCATCAAACACTTCTCTTATCTTTCTATCTGTTGTAAGCCAGCTGAGCCAACCCTACAAATCAAAAAAAAAAGAAAAGAAAAGAGAACTCTGATCCAAATCAAAAAAAAAAAAGAGAAAAGCTGAAGAGTAATCCAGCTAGCTGAAGAGAAATCCAGCTCAGGGTGGTAAAGTCAGCTGGTGCCTAAATCTCTTAATACTTTCTTTCTGATTCATTGGGGTTTAGTTCTAGATCTTAAGTGTAGAACCTTGTTTTTCAACTGAACTTGTGGGAAGAGCTGAGACTTGGCGACTTGAAAACTTGAGTGAGAGAGAGATACTTTTGTTCTTGGCTTTGTGTTTTCTCTAACTATTTCAGGAACAATGAGTGAAGAGAGACGAGATGGAAAGCAACCAGAGGGTTCAGGAGAACCGGCTGTCCAGCAAATCAACCTCAACCAAGTTCAATTTGAGGCTATGATGGCTGAGATAACCAGAAGAATGCAAAATACTTACAACCTTGCTCAACAAGCTAATGAAAACTTACCTGGTGTTAATGCAGGGCAAGAGAGGGACGCGGTTGCTGCTGGAGCTCAGAGAGCACGCATTGGACCTATAAGAGGGCCACGAGTGGAGATTGGGGGTCGTGGGGTTTATGGAGAACATTATCAAGAAGATTCAACTGATGACAGTGATGATGGATCTCAGGCTAGTCAGCATGGTAGACACTACAACCGCAGGCGACCAGCTACTGATAACCTAGGCAATCTCAAGCTTAGAATCCCTCCATTCCATGGGAAGAATGATCCTGATGCTTACTTAGAGTGGGAGAAGAAGATTGAACTGGTTTTCAATTGCCAGCAGCTCACTGAGGAGAGAAAAGTGAGACTAGCAGCTACTGAATTCTGTGGATATGCTATTAGCTGGTGGGATCAGATTGCTACTACCAGGAGACGCAATGGAGAGCCTCAAGTAGCTTCCTGGTTTGAGATGAAAACTGTGATGAAGAAGAGATTTGTTCCTAATCACTATGGAAGAGATCTACACCAGAAGTTGAGAAGGCTTTCTCAAGGGTCTAAGAGTGTAGAGGACTATCACCAGGAGATGGAAACACTCATGTTAAAAGCTGACTTAGAAGAAGATGTAGAAGCTACTATGGCTAGATTCCAAGGAGGTCTTAACAGAGATAGACAAGACAGGTTGGAGCTACAAGAGTATGAGGACATGGATGAACTGCTACATAAGGCTATTTTGATTGAGCAACAGAATAAGAGGAAGAGCTCTACCCGGTCTTCATACACTCCTGCTTCAAAACCGGTCTACTCCAAGGAAGATAAGCCAGGGGATAAGTACAAAGAAGGTTCTTCTTCAGTAGAGACCAAGAGAGATGACAAGGGTAAAGGAGTAGCCACATCTACTAAGACCAGGAACATTAAGTGTTTCAAGTGTCATGGCTTTGGTCACTATGCTAATGAGTGCACCAACAAGAAGGTGATGACTATCTTAGCCAACGGGGAGGTGATATCTGAAGAGGAGGACGCCGGCCAAGAGTCAGATGAGGAAGGCGTGGAGTACCCTGTCGTGGAGAGCTACTAGTCACCAGAAGACTTCTCAATGCTCAACCTAAAGCCAAAGAAGATGACCAAAGGGAAAACTTGTTCCACACCAGATGCTTGGTTCAAGAAAAGGTTTGTAGCTTGATCATTGATGGAGGAAGCTGTACTAATGTAGCCAGTGCTGAGTTGGGGGAGAAGTTTGGTCTTCAAGTGCTCAAGCATCCTAAACCATATCCCTTGCAATGGATCAATGATGAGGTTGGATTACAGAGCACCAAGCAAGTGAAGGTCTTGCGATCAGTGGGAAAGTACCAGGATGAGATCACTTGTGATGTAGCACCCCTTGAAGCTAGCCACATCCTTCTTGGACGTCCATTGCAGTATGATAAGAGATCAGTACATGATGGCTTTACCAACAAATACACTTTTATCCATAGGAGAAACAAGTTACCCTGGCGCCAATGACCCCTCAGGAGGTACACCAGGATCAGATGCATCTCAAAATGAAGAGAGGAGAGTCCAAGGCCGCCAGCAAGTCCTTGCTTCTTAAAGAGACCAGCTAGGTAATAAACTCAACCTCTTTGCTACTGCCAAAGATATCAAAACTGCTGTGATTGAACAATCAAATTTGATACTAGTAGTTTATAAAGAATTGTTGAGCTTTGCTACTAACCCTGCTCCTGAGATTCCAGAGGAGATTGAGTGTCTTTTGCAGGAGTATAGAGATATGTTCCCAGAGAACAATCCAATAGGTCTGCCGCCTATTAGGGGAATAGAGCACCAGATTGATTTTGTACCAGGAGCTACTTTACCAAACCGTCCAGCATACAGGACCAACCCTGTGGAGACCAAGGAGCTTCAGAAACAAGTCAATGAGCTAATGGAGAAGGGACATATCAGGGAGAGTATGAGTCCTTGTGCTGTACCTGTCCTCTTGGTGCCCAAAAAAGATGGAAGCTGGAGATGTGTGTGGACTGCAGAGCCATCAACAACATAACAGTTAATTACAGGCATCCTATTCCTCGCTTAGATGATATGCTAGATGAGTTACATGGTTCATGTGTCTTTTCTAAAATTGATTTAAAGAGTGGTTACCACCAGATTAGAATGAAAGAAGGAGATGAGTGGAAAACTGCTTTTAAAACTAAGCTAGGATTGTATGAATGGCTTGTAATGCCTTTTGGGCTTACTAATGCACCTAGTACTTTCATGAGATTAATGAATCATGTCTTGAGAGCTTTGATAGGACGATTTGTAGTTGTTTACTTTGAAGATATCCTGATTTACAGCAAGACTATGAAAGAACATGTTAACCACTTGAGACAAGTTCTAGATGTGCTCAGAAAGGAAAATATGTACGCTAGCTATAAGAAGTGTTCTTTTGGCACAGATAACCTTGTCTTTTTAGGTTTTGTTGTGACTTCACAGGGCATACAGGTTGATGAGGAAAAGGTGAAAGCTATCAGGGAGTGGCCGATTCCTAAATCTATTGGAGAGGTCAGGAGTTTTCATGGACTCGCTGGCTTCTACTGGAGGTTTGTGAGAGATTTTAGTACAGTTGCAGCACCACTGACTGAAGTAATCAAAAAGAGTGTAGGTTTCACTTGGGGACCAACCCAAGCAGAGGCATTTCAAATGCTAAAAGAGAAGTTAACAAGTGCTCCCTTACTTGCACTTCCTGACTTTTCTAAAACTTTTGAAATTGAATGTGATGCATCTGGTATTGGGATTGGAGCTGTGTTGATGCAGGATAAGAAACCCATAGCTTACTTCAGTGAGAAATTAGGAGGCGCCACCTTGAACTATCCTACCTATGACAAGGAGCTGTATGCCTTGGTGAGAGCTTTACAAGTGTGGCAACATTACTTGTGGCCTAAGGAGATTGTGATCCATACAGATCATGAATCCCTTAAACATCTCGAAGGGCAACAGAAGCTGAACAAGAGACATGCCAGGTGGGTGGAGTTCATCGAGACCTTTCCTTATGTCATCCACTACAAGAAAGGTAAGGAGAATGTAGTGGCTGATGCACTCTCCAGAAGGTATACTCTTTTATCTTCAATGGAAACTAAACTCTTAGGATTTGAACATATCAAATCTTGCTATGCTAATGATCCTGAGTTTTAAGATATGTTTAGAGAATCTGAGAAACATGCTAGTGGAAAATTCTACCAAGTAAAGGGATTTCTTTTCTATGATAACCGCCTGTGTGTTCCTAGTGGTTCTTTGAGAGAATTGTATGTTAGGGAAGCTCACGCAGGAGGGCTGATGGGACACTTTGGAGTCGCCAAAACACTCTCCACCTTGCAAGAGCACTTCTACTGGCCGAGTATGAAGAAAGAAGTGGAGCGTGTGTGCTCAAGGTGTGTCGTGTGCAAACAAGCCAAGTCTAAGGTCCAACCAACAGGTTTGTATACACCTCTCCCTATTCCTATTGCACCATGGATTGATATCTCTATGGACTTTGTCTTAGGATTGCCTAGAACTAGGAAAGGAAGAGATAGTATCTTTGTGGTTGTTGATAGATTTTCTAAGATGGCTCACTTCATACCTTGTCATAAAACTGATGATGCATCTTTGGTAGCTGATCTATTCTTTAGAGAAGTTGTTAGATTGCATGGTATGCCTAGGACTATAGTTTCTGATAGAGATACTAAGTTCCTTAGCTACTTCTGGAAAACTCTGTGGGGAAAGTTGGGAACTAAGCTATTGTTTTCAACTACTTGTCATCCCCAAACTGATGGTCAAACTGAATCAGTCAATAGGACATTGTCTACTCTTTTGCGTGCCATCATTAAGAGTAACATTAGGACATGGGAGGATTGTTTACCACATGTAGAGTTTGCATATAACAGAGCAGTGCATTCAGCTACTAAACTCTCACCTTTTCAAGTTGTTTACGGTTTTAACCCATTGTCTCCTCTTGATTTATTTGCT
>NW_013617442.1:24646-25064 GCF_000695525.1 Brassica oleracea var. oleracea | reverse complement strand
TAGATGATTTGGATTTGAGGTCAAATCCTTTTAAAGGAGGATGGGATGGTGTAGCCATGACCAGGGACATAGAAGAGGAGCTGAGTGAGACTGATGAGGATGAGCCAAGTGATGAGACTGCCGTATAAGAGAGGTGTGAAGCTGAGGATACTGAAGAGAACCAGAACCAGAGTAAGATACCATCTGAGCCAACCAGTGTGTGGAGTGGACCAATTACTAGATCAAGGCTGAGAGCACAAGAGGAGAGGCTCCAGGAGATAGCCAAAATCGTGGGTCTTGGATCAAGACAAGGAGATCAAGATAAACCAGCCTGTTGGTTTAATTTAATTACTTTGTAAGGGCTTTGGTTATTAGGCTTTCATTTAATTTAAACCAAAGACAATTAGGATTTTAAAATAAACCAATTTCAATTGGATTA
>NW_013617442.1:23302-24551 GCF_000695525.1 Brassica oleracea var. oleracea | reverse complement strand
CTTCCTCAACTTTCAATCTAAGAATTATTCAGTCAACTTTGTTGTCTTGTCTCTAGCTTTCTCTGTTCAGCTCAAGAACATTGATCTCACTTAAAGGAAGGAATTCATGGTGAATCCCATCTTAGACAATACAAGGTGTTCTTGTGTCTTTGAGTAGCAAACCATCCTTGGCGCCAACCCACAGGCTCAGGGAGACGTCCATAGTTCAAAGGAGAGCTAGTAGCCTCTTAGAACACCCCCTATCTATCCACCTTCAAGTGATCCAGAGTTTAAGCCATACCCCGGCTGCACCACAACCTCACTGCGATCCGCTCGTCATAGACCTCGTCATACGAGATCTAGAAGTCGGAAGAGTACTCATTGACACGGGAAGCACGGTCAATGTAATCTTCCGTGACACTCTCACTCGGATGAGCATCGAACTCGGAGAAGTAACTCCAACTCCGAAACCGGTCACAAGCTTTTCAGGCGAAGTATTGATGACCCTCGGGTCGATTCAGCTACCAATCATGGCCAAAGAGATCAAAAAAATGGTCGAATTCGCGGTAGTCGATCATCCTGCCATCTACAACGTGATCATGGGAACCCCATGGCTCAACGCTATGCAAGCCGTTCCATCGACGTACCACCTGGGTGTCCAATTCCCGACCCCAAATGGAATCGCAGCTATCTGTGGATGTCCGAAACAGTCGCAACTGTGCTTCCTCGCGGAGCACAAGTTAAGGCAGATGACGACCTCTGCAACAGCAAATCGCAAACGCACAAAGATTGATAAATATTCGACCAAAAACGTTTCAAGAAAAGACGATTTAACATCGTCTGCTGACGCAAACGCTTCGGGTGTCGAAACTCAACATGAGTCCGAAGCCGACACTACAACTCAACCGGAACATCTGGAAGAGAAAACTGACCCAGCCACGATTATCACGATCAAGGCGGTCAGCACGGCGACAACCGCTGAGTGAAAACACTCGCGGCATAAAACAGAACTACGAGATAGCTTGATCCTCGAAAGAGGTACAAAGGTAGCTCGTCGAAAGACGAGTTCAGCTATCCCCCTCTCTAAAAAGGGGGGAAGTGGGTGCGTATACTCGTATACTCCAACATAGGAAAATATGCTTTATTGTAATCGAGTTCTTTAGAGATTTCAAAAAATTTTACGATCAATATGGGTCGCTCCTTTTTAAAACACTTGCAAAAGTCTCAGAACACGCCTAGAAAATCTACAAACGTTAATACTCTTGCCAGC
>NW_013617442.1:20592-23227 GCF_000695525.1 Brassica oleracea var. oleracea | reverse complement strand
GAAATCGCAACAGGAAAACCGATAGCCGGCTAGTCACCGCACAAACCTTAAAACCGAGAGTAAACCTAGGTCTTGCCCTAAACCCATCGCATTGGTCTCAGACATCTCAAAGACATGATATCTAAACGATACGAGATCCTAAAACATGTCTCTTCGTTCATATCTCAACGTTCCCGAAAGATCGTAAATAATTTTTACGAAAACTCACGTCTCGAACAAACCAACAGATTGAACACCTCAACGAAGTTAAATATGAGACGACAACTCATGTTTACTTCAAACCCACTCGAAACGAAGTAACTCAAACAAACATCCATTATATAAACCGCATAGCGGTAGGGGTTCAAAGCCACCAACGGCCAGTCCCCATAAAAACGGCCAAAACAGGCCCATACAAAGTTCGAAGGCCACACTCGGCCAGACATATATGAACAAAGGCCACACTCGGCCACTAAATACTATATAAGGGAAAAACTTCTTCCCCTCAAATCACTCACAGATCAAAGTTAAAATTGCCGGACAAGGAAGCTCCGAATGCATCCGCGGGATAGTTCACTTCCTCATCGTCACCGGCAAAATCAGTCGTGGTTTCTACGGTATCAGGAGAAACCAAAACTGGGATGGGATCCCAGAATCCCTGAATCCGCCCGTCGAAGTGAGGAATGAGCGTCTCAGCGTGAGCATGATCCTTCATGCCACCCTTCATCCGCCCGCGTCTTCCAAAGGCTCCCGACAGATCCGCGACACTCACGGAAGTTGCCCAGCGAGTTGAAAGCGTCCTTAGAATTCATGTACTCAACCTGGAATTGAGAAGCGCAAGTCTTCATCACCTCGGCAATTTCCCTCTTGCCCTTCTGTTCCACCCTACGAACAGCCCTGGCATGATCACGAGCGAGTTGAGCATCTCGCGCCAACATCTCGTCTCGCATGCGAGCAAGATCCTTATCCGCCTTCTCCGCTTTAAAGCGATAGATCATGGCCTCTCTATGGCTCGCCTCAATGGCCAATCCAAGCAAGTTCAAGCCCTATAAAACCGATTGACACGTAATAAGCAAAAAATAATAATAATAATAACAATTGTCAAAATTCTTAAAGTTTATACCCCGTTGATGATACGAGATCCTTCCGCGACGACTTTCGGCCTCCCCGACTCGCTCGTGGACGGAGGAGCATCAAAGCCCAACGGAAGACCAGCGAAGAAATCATCAAAGTCCGGAATAGGGACCTCGCTCGTACTGCTTCCATCGCCGAAATCAAGGTCCGGATCCCATCCTGGAAGCATGCAATCGTCCAAAACTCCAGGTCACCGAGGTCAATATCTCTCCCCTTCGAAGAGTTCAGCCCCGTCGCAATCGTGGGAATGGCGTCGGGACCTTGCTCATCAGGCTAGGAATCACTCCTTGTTTCTCCGTTCAAAGCAGGACTAGGATGCACAAACCTCAGCGCCTTTCGAACTCTCATCGGCGTAAAGGAAGTCAAGAAAAAATGACCGGTCCTGAGCAGATCCCTCACCGCAATAATGTCCTCAGGAAATAGAGTAAGATGGTTGATGAAGGGACGATAGTTTGGCAACCTGCAGAACAATGGGATACAACTCTCCTCAACGGACGCGGCGTCTACACGAACGAAGAAGAAAAATTTCTTCCACGAGTTGAAGTTAGAAGTAAACCCCTTTACCACTGACATGAATTTCCGACGAACAAGCATGTACGTGTCAGTATCCTTGATGATCTGTAACCGAAGAAGCGCTTCGAAGTGATCGACGGTGAGGGAGAGACCATGCTCGTAGCTCAGGATCAGGACTCCAATGAGGTGCTGGATGCCAAGAGGATTCAGTTGCCTTATCGCCACCCCGAAACTATCCAACACACGGACGATAATCTCGGGGATCGGGAACCACAAATGGCAGCGCACTACGAATGCTTCGTAACAAGTAAAGTAACCCTCCGGGGGACTACTAGCGCATTCTCCTTGACGAGGAACCCTGAATTCCACCGCGTCCGAAATATGGTAGAACGACCGCATGACCTCGAGGAATTCACTAGTACTCCTGCTTGGTTCACCTACCTCCACCGGGCGATGGTTCATGACCGGGAACGATTTTTCTTTGGGAGGCGTCAACGAACCGTAACACGCCACCCACCATGCCTCGTTCTCGGCTGGGTCTACCGAATGAGGAACGAATTCCATCTTCGGCACTCGAAGCTCTTCAGAAACATTCGCGGGCAAGGACCTTTTCTTCGAACTCCTCTTTTTACTCGACATCTCATGTTTTTCTTTTTTATCAAGAAGGAAAGAAGAAGAACTTTTCAAAAATCCACTCTATGACAATGATTAAGTGTAAAGATTGTGAAGAAATTACCTCCCGTCTTATAGGCATGAGAAATTACTATTTACTTGCGAATTTTTGGACACGAACTTCGCCCAAATACACCAACCTCGTCCAAACTCGCCATACCACGCATTGGGACCTCGCTAGAAATCCACGTTCCCAACCCAACGAGCTGGGAGGATAACTGTTGGGGTCGAAAACTATTGCGACGAAGTTAACGTCCAAATCCCCAAAGAAGAAAGCGTAGAAACCTTCATCGACAAATACTTTTTCGAAATAGATTCTTCTTTACGAAAAGCTTTG
>NW_013617442.1:17826-20539 GCF_000695525.1 Brassica oleracea var. oleracea | reverse complement strand
AGCTCGAGCCAAAGCTCGGTCGCTACGTAGCGACCGAGCGTCCATTCCGCTCGGTCGCTACGTTGCGACCGAGCGTCCATTCCGCTCGGTCGCTACGTTGCGACCAAGCTCGAGCCAAAACTCGGTCACTACGTAGCGACCGAGCTCAAGTCGAAGCTCGATGAAAAGGCGGGGGAACGTGAAATGGGTTCGCTACGGTCTCCGGGAGATAACATCGAAGGGTAGACGAGGAGCCGAAGCTCGGTCGCTACGTAGCGACCGAGCGCTCTTCCGAAACGTTGATACGACATTAGTTCATGCATTCTTGTCTACCCTTCGATGTTATCTCTCGGAGACCGTAGCGAACCCATTTCACGTTCCCTGCCATTCTAAGTTATCGATCAAACTTTACCGTAAAAACCGCGGAAAGTTCGTTCTTTATCGAAAGAAGCCGTAATAAACGCTTCGAGTCAGAAGACGGCCCAAAAGGACCTAAGACATGTCTCGAGGCCCGACTTACGATTTCTTAACCAACAGCCCGTGAGCCGTATAGCGGTTTACGCTTGGTTCTCAAGGAAAGATAAATGTCAAGTTTCCGCGGATAAATACGAAATTTTGAAGATAATTACGAAGATCGGAAAAAAATGGAATATCTCCATTTTTATGCTATGGCAGCTTAAGGCCAGAAGAGGAAAAGCGTAAACCGGCCTAGGAGCCAGTATATAAGGAGTCCTAGGCGAGAGGCATGGGGAGGACTTTTCTCAGAGCAAACTTAGCACTTAGAGCAATTAGGCATATTTCCGTTTTTGTTATTCGAGCTGTGACTCAACTAGGTTATTGCCGTCTTAGGGTTTTAGAACTAGGAATCTCGCCGACGGCTCTCGTAGCCCAGGCTCTTACCTTGTTGTAACGCTCAAGCGCGAATTCGGAATAAGATCTACTTTGCTCTCTTTTTGATTTCTTATACTTTATCGTTGTTATTCTTGTGTTCTGATTGCTTGGCGTGTGATATTAGCAGATATCTGGGACCTCTGGGAAATTAGGGTTTTCCTAGTTTCCTTACTTAAATGGAAATCGATAGTGCGAATTTCAGTTCCCACAGTTTGGCGCTAGAAGGAGGGGGGGGGGGAAGGATCTATCTAACTCTCACCCACATCACACTCAACCAGACATGTCAACTGATGACGCGGATAACTTCCAGACTCGTCTTAACGGAAGCAGTGGCACTGACCTCCACACTCCCGTAGCGGACGTATCCACGGCCAAAGCTGCGGCGCTCGAGGAGTTTAAAAAGATGTTCGCCACCTATGAAAAAATGTCGGAAGAACAGGATAAGCTCGTGAGCACCTTGACAAAACAAGTTGAAACTTTAACGGCAAGAACTCGAGCAATCCGCTCCCACGGAACCACTAAAGTATGCGGGAAAAGACTCGACTTCGCAACCCCACTCAACAGGCCTGGAGCCGCGCAGGAACGACCTTCGGGTCAAAACCCTAGCGAGAAATCTCCCATCGAAAAGGGAAACCCTGAAAGTCCTCCGCCTCCCGTGAAGCCTTCGGAGGACAACAGAGTCGAGCACGTTGACCTGGATCCTAGCGATGTCTCCAACGATACTGATGAGGACGTCGACACACATCCAAGGAGGACCAGAAGCCGATTCTCTCGGGAAATCTCTCCGTTCGACAAACCAATGACAGAAGAGGAGGATCTCCTCTATTGGAACGAACAAGAAGAGCTGGCTGAAAAGCAAACCGAGCTCACTCGCAGTAAACGCCGACAGGCTTGGAAATCTGCTGGCGGGACGTCGGATATCCGCGATCTTCGTGACTATATCACCAAGACTGCGGCAGAAGTAAGAGCCATGAAATCCCAAATCCATCACGCTACCAGCGCTGCACCCGAGATCGACAGGCTGCTGGAAGGGGCTCGGAAGACCCCCTTCACCACTAGCATCTCAGATATGAGGGTATCCGATCCGGGAAAACTCAAAGTACCGAGGTATGATGGTACGATGGTACGACAGATCCGAAGGTGCACCTTCAGGCTTTCCACATCACGATGGGAAGAGCGAGGCTGAAGGACGGCGAAAAAGATGCCGGCTACTGCCGCCTGTTCGTCGAGAATCTGGAAGGGGCAGCCCTCGAATGGTTCGCACGCCTTAAGCGAAACTCTATCGAAAGTTTCCGACAGCTCGCATCGTAATTTCTCAAGCAATACTCTATGTTCATAGATAGAGAAACTTCCGATGGCGATCTCTGGAGTCTGTCCTAGAGGGAAGATGAACCACTCCGCGAGTTCATCAGCCGATTCAAGTTGGTAATGTCTAAGGTCAGCAGGATAAGCGACAAGGTGGCCATTGATGCGCTCAGAAAGGCACTCTGGTACAAGTTGAAATTCAGGAAATGGATAGCCCTTGACAAACCGCGGACGATCCAGGACGTCCTCCACAAGGCAACGGACTACATCATGATCGAGGAAGAAACGAAAGTCTTATCACAAAAACATAAGTCGGCGAGACCATCCTCGAAAGATGTAGATCCAAAAAGGAAGAAGAAGAACCCTCGTAACGACAAGTATGTCCATCACGAGGGGGAAGGTCTCCAAGGAGCGCACAATTACGCGATCAGCTTGGACCAAGGCCGAACCACGGGTAATACGTTGACTCGCAATCAAGGATATGACAAAAATACCTTCTGCGAGTTCCACCAGTCCCGAGGACACTCCACGACTAACT
>NW_013617442.1:16051-17693 GCF_000695525.1 Brassica oleracea var. oleracea | reverse complement strand
TCCTCAAAGAAACCAATCTGGGGATAAACGCGGCAGAAGGGCGGACGACAAGGGAAACGATAACAATCGTCGCAGAGTCAACATGATCAATGGAGGATCGCAATTCTGCAACGATACGGTTTCGGCCATCAAGGCTTACCAGTGGAAGGCGGAGACGAGCGCAAACTGGCCTACATGGTCTCCTACCCGAGATGATCAGAATTGCTCAATCACATTCACGAAGGAGGAAGCCAGCGGGATCGACCAACCTCACTGCGATCCGCTCGTGATAGATCTCGTCATACGAGATCTGGAAGTCAGAAGAGTACTCATTGACACGGGAATCACGGTCAATGTAATCTTCCGCGACACTCTCAATCGAATGAGCATTGAACTGGGAGAAGTTACTCCAACTCCGAAACCGCTCACGGGTTTTTCAGGCGAAGTATCGATGACCCTCGGGTCAATCCAGCTGCCAGTCATGGCCAAGGAGATCACGAAAATCGTCGAATTCGTGGTGGTCGATCATCCTGCAATCTACAACGTGATCATGGGAAACCCATGGCTCAACGCCATGCAAGCCGTTCCATCAACGTACCACCTGGGTGTCAAATTCCCTACCCCAAACGGAGTCACAGCTATCTGGGGATGTCATAAACAGTCGCGACTATGCTTCCTCGCGGAGCACAAGTTAAGGCAGATGACGACCTCTTCAACGGCAAATCACAAGCGCACGAAGATAGATAAATCTTTGGCCGAAAAAGTTTCAAGGAAAAACTATTTAACATCGTCTGCTGACGCAAACACTTCGGGTGTCGAAAATCAACACGAGTCTGAAGCCGACACTACGACTCAACCGGAACATCCGGAAGAGAACGCTAACCCGGCCACGGTCATCACGATCAAGGCAGTCAGCACGGCGACAATCGCCGAGTAAAAAATGCTCGCGGCATAAAATAGAACTACGAGATGGCTTGATCCTCGAAAGAGGTACGTAGGCAGCTCGTCGTAAGACGAGTTCAGCTATCCCCCTCTCTAAAAAGGGGGGGAGTGGGTGCGTATACTCGTATACACCCACATAAGAAAAGATGTGTTATTGTAATCGAGTTTTTTAGAGATTTCAAAAAATTTTACTACAATATGCGTCGCTCCTTTTTAAGACACTTGCGCTTCTATTAACGCAAAAGTCTCAGAACACGCTTAGAAAATCTACAAACGTTAAGACTCGTGTCAGCAGCCTCATACGGCCCAAGATCGCAAACACAATCCCTCTTCAGCACCAAAAATATACGTATAGTCTTCGAAATAACTGCGAGACGTCGCCAAGTTAAAAGTCGAGACGATGCGAACAAATTGTTCGAACGCGACCACAAAAACCTTACACTCCGTTCGTCGATTGGCCCCGACGAACACCACAAACGCAACTTGATCTCTCTTTTGATCTTCGAACGTCCAACACAAGGACGAAAGCGCGCTACAAAAAAAAAATCCAAAATTTTGGTCTGGCACTTCCTGTTGGCTTAAAAATTGTCTCTGGAAAGATGCTCGATTCAAGCCAAACAAGTCATATAAGCCGAGAATCTATCGCGACAACAGGAAAATCTATAGCCGGCTACTCACCGCACAAACCTTAAAACCGAGAGTAAACCTAGGTCTTGCCCTA
>NW_013617442.1:6721-13837 GCF_000695525.1 Brassica oleracea var. oleracea | reverse complement strand
TTCCGCGGATAAATACGAAATTTTGAAGATAATTACGAAGATCGGAAAAAATGGAATATCTCCATTTTTATGCTATAGCGGCTTAAGGGCAGAAGAGGAAAAGCGTAAACCGACCTAGGAGCCAGTATATAAGGAGTCCTAGACGAAAGGCATGGGGAGGACTTTTCTCAGAGCAAACTTAGCACTTAGAGCAATTAGGCATATTTCCGTTTTTGTTATTCGAGCTGCGACTCAACTAGGTTATTGCCGTCTTAGGGTTTTAGAACTAGAAATCTCGCCGATAGCTCTGGTAGCCTAGGCTCTTACCTTGTTGTAACGCTCAAACGCGAATTCGGAATAAGATCTACTTTGCTCTCTTTTCGATTTCTTATACTTTATCATTTCTATTCTTGTGTTCAGATTGCTTGGCGTGTGATATTAGCAGATATCCGGGACCTCTGGGAAATTAGGGTTTTTCTAGTTTCCTTATTTAAACGGAAATCGACAGTACGAATTTCGGTTCCCACAGTACTTAGGGATCGAATCCATAGGGAGCTAGGGCACACAAAAGATCTAATAGTTATATGATTAAACTAGGCAAATAGGTTTAAAGCAGTAAGTAAAGATAGCAAGCAGTAAATAAAGCAGAGAGTTGTTTGATGGAATGATGGTTTGCTAGATCTAGGGTTTCTATTCAGGAAAATAAGATTATAATGATATAGAGACTAAAGCATGATATTATAGAATTCAACGATTAGAATTACCTATCATCTCTCGATTTCTAGATTATCTATTACTAGATCCAAGGCCTTCAACTCTCGATGTTGAATCTTAGAAAGCGTCGATCGATGTCTCTGTAGGAGCATCGACCGATATGCCTTTCGTCGTGTCGATCAATATCTCATTAGGAAAATCGATCGACACGCTTCCAGTAAGCGTTTAGCACGGGTTGATTAAATGTTCACTAGGGTTTCTAGGTCAACTCTCGTTTGTTTCTTTCAATCCTAGCTCAGAGAAGAAAAGTCAGATAAAAAACCAACCTTTCGCTTGTGCATAATAAATCTATGATCAAGTTCAGGTTAATTACTCAAGAACAAGCAATAAGAACAGACTCAATGATGAATATGACAACTTAGAAATTTTATATTTGGGGCTAATCCTACATAACCTATCTGAACCCTAAACCGAAAAGGTGGATCTATTCAGACATGAAGTTGTCACAGAAAATCATAGATGACCCTGAAGGAGTTCCTCCTTTATCACCTAACCTAGAACAAGAATAATAGAAAGCTTAGCCATCAACAATGGCTTAGAAAACACATAAATATGGTTTTAGGTCGTCCAAAGGTATTCTGGTAATTTGTGGTTCCTTCTGGGCTTAAGTCGGTCATAAAATATGCTCAGCCCATATTCTGGCATCACTTTCGACCGACACCAATGCTGTTTCATCGATCGACAGTCCTTAATCTCCTCGACAGCTTCCTCTCGCGAGGCAGACTGGCCACTCTTCAGTAAAACGGGCATAACTTCTTCTACAGGATGCTGATTGACCTCAAACCGGTGGCATTGGAAATCTAAGTCAAAGCTCTATTTTGTATCGAACGATGGGCTCAATTTAACGGTGGGAAGGGCTCCATCAATAGCTAGACATTTGACGCGTCTGTGAAGCTCTGCACTCAAAAGGCTCTAAAATCTCCATATTTCTCCAGAACGTACTTGAACCTGTAAATACTCCAAAAAGACTCCAAAACATAATAATTATATCTTAAAATATTTATATACCATGGATGAAAGTGGGTAAAATCCATGGTATATCAACTCTCCCAGACTTACCCTTTTGTTTGTCCTCAAGCAAAACAGACGGGCAGTCTCTTTGAAAGAGGTTTGAAAACAGCAGGGACTCACATGATTTAAAACTCAGAATTATAACCTCTGCATTATTGCAATCCACATCTAAGAAGTCCTAATCACAACATATCTTGTCTTAGCAAATCTTTTATGACATTCCCCTCTACCAACCTCATTTCTTAACATAAATAAAAGTACAAGCTTTACCTTGGGAGTATCGATCACAGGATGCAAGGATTTTCAAACAAGTATTTCATATCTTTTCCCTCTACTAATTTCTCTCTTTAGTCAAAGTCTGTTTCCATTGCAGGATCATTGACCAAGATTGGACAGGCTTCCATGAATCAGGTCTTAATGGTGGTTGCCACCAAGTTCTGTTCACTTCTTTTTGACCTATATCCAAAAATTCATGTGAATCAAATCTTGATGATGGCCGCCACCAAGTCCCGTTCGAATTCTTTTTGTTGGAATCCTTATGAAGTAAGCCTTAATGGTTGTAGCCACCAAGTCATGTTCGGATTCCACCTAACTAACACCTATTATATATATATATATATATATATATATATATTTTTTTTTTTTTATATATACATATATATTTTTCTTTTTCTTTTTCTTTCTTTCTTTTTCGTTTTCTCCTTCTTTTTTTTTAAAAAAAAATAAATATCTCTACCTATAAATCTAGGGTCGAAATAGAGAGAGAAAAGGTTATAAACCTACACAAGGCTTTACCTTCCTGACTTGTTCGAAGAATCTGATCCCATGTATACCAAGCCCCAAGACAAGCAGTTGTGTCAGGTTTAGTGTTGGAGGTCAGCTTTGGTTTCTTTAAACAATCTTAGCAAGTGTGAATAGTTGACAAGTTGATCCACTTTAGTACCTTTAGTACTAACAAGCAAAAATCTAATAAGTTCATTATCCCCTTCTTGACTCAATTAAACTCTTTTGAAAACATTTTGCTAAGACTCATGAACACACTAATATCAGTAAACATCCCCCAGACTTAAATTACACTGTCCCCAGTGTATATATAGTCGTAGTTATTGTGATAACATAAACATAAGAACACAATTTAACAAGTAAGAACGATAACCTGACCGGGTTAAGTGTCGATCGATGGAAAGGAGTTACCATCGGTCGCTGCAGGTGTTATACTGTCGATCGATATCGACATGCTCTCATCGGTCGATTTATAATCGTCTACGCGGATCTCTTTTATTTTTATCTTTTTATATTTTTTTATACCTAACTAAAACACAATATTAGTAGAACCTCCCCCAGACTTAAACAACAATGTCACCAGTGTTATACAGTCTAAGAACAGTGGGGAAATAAATCATAAGGACAGTATTTAACAAGGAAAAACGGTATACCTGATTTTGATATGAGTGTCGACAAACACAGTTAAGTGGCGATCAATACTTTTGAAGCTCTGTCGATCGACACTGCGCAGCCATCGTCGAGCCTCGTGCAAACTCGTCTTCCTCGTGCAAACTCGTCTTCCTCAGATCTTTTTTTTTGACCTGCAATAAATAAAAACTTTAATCAATAATAATCTAAACTAAACTGAAAGAAATTACCTAATAGTGGGTTGCCTACCACTCAGCGCTTTGATATAGTCATTTAGCTTGACTTTGGAGATCTGATTTAGTTCAGATGAGAATCAGAACATGCTCCAAAACAAGTCTCAGTGTCTGCTCTCTGAATCTTTATCATTCTTGTGTGAAAGCCTCCTCCATAGACTCTTCTCATTTGTCTATCATCTCAGCAATAAGGAGCGCTCGAAGCTTTGCAAATGGTTGTGAGAAGCATCTGCTGCGCACTTTGGATTTCCTGACACCATCTGAGAAGCGAGGGATCAATGATACCTGAGGACCGTCCTTGATCCTTTTTCTCTTCTTCTAATTCCTCCTGTTCTTTCCCCAGACTTGTTTGATCGCATGTTTGTTATCTTCATCCCTACGATTTCCACAAACATCGAAATCCTTCTTCTCTGATACGCGCCCACTGTCGATCGACGATGAAGTGGTAGTGTCGTTCGATGGTAAAGTGGTAGTGTCGATCGATGGTATCCGGTCGGTGTCGATCGATGCTGCTTCTGCTGGGCCCTTATCGACTTCATCTCTAAATTGCAACCCTCTATGAGAAGCTTCTACATGTAGAGGATCATCAAGTACCCCATTGTAAGGACTTAACTGCATACTTCTATCTGGTGGGATAGGAAATTCAACTTCGACCACAGCGCATGGAACCACAAACTTCACAGGGTCATGTATCCTCTACACTCTTTTGTGAAATCCATCAGCTTTTTTTGCACAGATAGGTGGTCTCAGATGTCCATGGACAGCAAGGTGTGAAGCTTCAGACTCGTGCACTCTTTACTCAATTGGTTCCATCTCAACTATGAAACCGTGCGGTTCATCCAACAACGGGTGTCGATCGATGCTCTCGGGTGGGTGTAGGTCGATGCTATCTGGTAGATGGCGAACGATGATAGAGGGTGGGTGTTGGTCGATGATTCAGGGTGGGTGTCGATCGATCTCATCAGGTTGGTGTCAACCTATGCTACCCTTTGGTGAAGTTTCCAGATCTCCTCACGAAGTATTCTGATCGTCATTAAGCTTCTTCTTCGAATTCTGATCCATATCTTCAAGCTATTCCTCCAGCTCCAAGAATTCTTCTACCTCCAACTCCAAGAACTCTTCTAGGTCCAAGAAATCTTCCATGGTGATCTCTTTTTCTATATCGTCGATCGTCATTGAGGTTGTACCGTTGGTAGACGTTGAGGTCGTACTGTCGATCAACGTTGAGGTCGGGCCGTCGGTCGACGTTGAGGTCAAACCGTAGGTAGACGTTGAGGTCCTGCTGTCGGTAGATATTAAGGCCGTACCGTCGGTAGACGTGGAGGTCGAGTCACTAATGTCAGTTTCTTCTCTTCGCACAAACTCATCCATTGAACCTCAATGTCTGGCTTTTCGATCTGAGCGTTCATGGTTTCAGATTCCTCATTCGGCTCAGTGTAGACTATACCCAACATCTGACTGAAACTAGACATCAATTCCTTCTCCAGGCCTTTAATCATCTTGTCCAACATATCATCAAACTCCTTCTGTCGAGTTGCTGTAGCTTCATAGAGAAATTTGTTGAGTAAGGCGGTCTTAATGTCCTCTCAGCAGATTAAAGATCTTGGTTGCAGCTGACTAAACCAGCTAAATGCATCTCCAAATAGAGAATAGGGGAAGATCTTGCAGATAATGTGGTCTACAGATACTTCATTCTGCTCGCTTGCAGAGGCTAGCTCCTCAAGTTCTTTGATAAGGTCTCTGGAATCTTCATGAGGAAGACCTCAGAAAGGGTCCACACTTCCCCAATCATACCATTCGCGGTTCAGATCAAAGTTTTTTGTCTCAGCAACATAAATCACATCAGGGATACATAAAGTGTCGATCGACACTTGGATTTCTATGCTGCCAATCGCTGCTTGGAGGGTGTCGACTGCCCTTTTAGACTTATGGATCACGCGTTCCAAATCTATGGGCTCTACTAGTAAGAGCCCTATCCCCTTGTTGCTTCTGGTACTCATATGGATGTACCTGAAACACAAGAAAAAATTTTATCAGTTTTTTTTTTTGAACAGTAGTAAAACCTAGACTAAATCTAACTAGATAAGATCTAATAGCGATCAAAGCTCCCTGGCAATGGCGCCAAATTTGATATCACTCAAATTACCCTAAGGAGTGATTTGTACTCTCTCAAATAAGAGGTCGAGTTCTAGTACTTAGGGATGGAATCCACAGGGAGCTAGGGCACACAAAAGATCTAATAGTTATATGATTAAGCTAGGCTAATAGGTTTAAAGCAGTAAGTAAAGATAGCAAGAAGTAAATAAAGCAGTAAACAAGTTGAACAAGACAATTGTTCAACTTGGCAGAGAGTTGTTCGATGGAATGATGGTTTGCTAGATCTATGGTTTCTATTCAGGAAATCAGGATTATAATGATATAGAGACTAAAGCATGATATTATAGAATTCAACGATTAGAATAACCTATCATCTCTCGATTTCTAGATTATCTATTACTAGATCCAAGACATTCAACTCTCGATGTCGAATCTTAGAAAGCGTCGATCGATGTCCCTATAGGAGCATCGACCGATATGCCTTTCGTCGTGTCGATCGATATCTCATTAGGAGAATCGATCGACACGCTTCTAGTAAGCTTTTAGCATGGGTTGATTAAATGTTCACTAGGGTTTCTAGATCAACTCTCGTTTGTTTCTTTCAATCCTAGCTCAGAGAAGAAAAGTCAGATAAAAAACCAACCTTTCGCTTGTGCATAATAAATCTATGATCAAGTTCAGGTTAATTACTCAAGAACAAGCAATAAGAACAGACTCAATGATGAATATCACAACTTAGCAATTTTATATTTGGGGCTAATTGATGTATAGCATTTTTACATGTTTTTAGCTATTGATTTTAGTCATTTTAGTGTTTAATCATTGCATTTATGTGTCATTAGATGTTGCATTTGTCCATATTGCATAGACAGGGGTCGGAATTCGAAGTCTAAAGTTTTGGAGCAATTTCGAGGACTAATCTGCACAAAATAGAAGTTTTGGGGTCAAACTGTAAATTGTTAAAAGAGCAGGGACGAAAGGTGCAAATGTGCAGAAGATGGCCATGGATGAATCGAAAGCTTGAAAGCGTTCGATATGAAGAAGAAGGAGTGCTCGATCTGGTCTCTCAGCCGAAGCTTGGTTTCCCTTTTTCCCGAGACGACGAAGCGGTCGATGGCTGCAGTCTACCTTGCTCGGTTCATCTTCCTCGATCGAAGATGAAAGCTTCTGGTCCGCAAAGAATAAAACGGCCGCTTCATAAGAGATGTGTTGCTCGATCCGATCCCTCGGTTCGTAATGACGAAGATGGCGGAGAGAGGCCGTTTGTTGGGGTCAAAAACGGTTACGACGAAGTTAACGTCCAAATCCCCGAAGAAGAAAAACGTAGAAAACTTCTTCGACAAATATTTTTTCGAAATAGATTCTTCCTTACGAAAAGCTTTGCGGAAGAAACGCGAATCATCGGACAAGAGCTCGAGAAGGATCGTTACGCAGCAACCAAACACGTGCTCCGCTCGGTCGCTACGTAGCGACCGAGTTCGAGCCAAAGCTCAGTCGCTACGTAGCGACCAAACGTCCATTCCGCTCGGTCGCTACGTAGCGATCGAGCTCTTCCGAAACGTCGATACGACATCAGTCCATGCATTCTCGTCTACCCTTCGATGCTATC
>NW_013617442.1:5387-5869 GCF_000695525.1 Brassica oleracea var. oleracea | reverse complement strand
GCCCCCGTGGAACCACTAAAGTCCGCGGGAAAAGACTCGACTTTGCAACCCCACTCAACAGGCCTGGAGCCGCCCAGGAACGACCTTCGGGTCAAAACCCTAGCGAGAAGTCTCCCGTCGAAAAGGGATACTCCGAAAGCCCTCCGCCTCCCGCGAAGGTTTTGGAGGACAACGGAGTCAAGCAAGTCGACCTGGATCCTAGAGATGTCTCCAACAATACTGATGAGGACGCCGACAGAAATCCAAGAAGGACCAGAAGCCGATTCACTCGGGAAAGCTCTCCGTACGAGAAACCAATGACAGAAGAGGAGGAAATCCTCTATTGGAACGAACAAGAAGAGCTGGCTGAAAAACAAACCGAGCTCACTCACAGTAAACGCCGACAAACGCGGAAATCTGCTGACGAGACGTCGGATATACGCGATCTTCGCGACTATATCACCAAGACTGCGGCAGAAGTAAGAGCCGTAAAATCCCAAATC
>NW_013617442.1:4539-5297 GCF_000695525.1 Brassica oleracea var. oleracea | reverse complement strand
TAGGTATCCAATCCAGGAAAAATCAAAGTACCAAAGTATGATGGTACGACCGATCCGAGAGCTCACCTTCAGGCTTTCCACATCACGATGGGAAGGAGCAGCCCTGGAATGGTTCGCGCGCCTTAAGCGAAACTCTATCGGGAGTTTCCAACAGCTTGCATCAGAATTTCTCAAGCAATCCCTCGAAGGGTTCGCGCGCCTTAAGCGAAACTCTATCGGGAGTTTCCGACAGCTCGCATCGGAATTTCTCAAGCAATACTCTATGTTCATAGATAGAGAAACTTCCGTGGCCATCGATGCGCTCAGAAAGGCGCTCTGGTACAAGTTGAAATTCAGAAAATAGATATCCCTCGAAAAACCGCGGACGATCCAAGACGCCCTCCACAAGGCGACTGACTACATCATGATCGAGGAAGAAACGAAAATCTTGTCGCAAAAACATAAGTCGGCAAGATCATCCTCGAAAGATGTAGACCCGAAAACGAGGAAGAAGAACCCTCGTAACGACAAGTATGTCCATCACGAGGGGGAAGAACTCCAAGGAGCGCATAATTACGCGATCGGCTCGGACCAGGGCCGAACCACGGGTAATACATGGACTCGCAACCAAGGATATGATGAAAACGCCTTCTGCGAGTTCCACCAATCCCGAGGACCTGGCAGGAGGCCAGATGACAAAGGGAACGATAACAATCGTCGCATAGTCAACATGATCATCGGAGGATCGCAATTCTGCAATGATACGGTTTTTGCCGTCA
>NW_013617442.1:1334-3150 GCF_000695525.1 Brassica oleracea var. oleracea | reverse complement strand
TGGTCTCAAACATCTCAAAGACATGATATCTAAACGATACGAGATTCCTGAAACATGTCTCTTCATTCATATCTCAACGTTCCCGAAAAATCGTAAATAATTTTTACGAAAACTCACGTCTCGAACGAACTAACAGATTGAACGCCTCAACGAAGATAAATATGAGACGACAACTCATGTTCACTTCAAACCCACTCTAAACAAAGTAACTCAAACAAACATCCATTACATAAACCGCATAGCGGTAGGGGTTCAAAGCCACCAACGGCCAATCCCGACGAAAACGGCCAAAATAGGCCCATACAAAGATCGAAAGCCATACTCGGCCAGACATACATGAACAAAGGCCACACTCGACCGCTAAATACTAGATAAAGGAAAAAAAAACTCATTAAAACCCTCACAGATCAAAGTTAAAACTCCCGGACAAGGAGGCTGTGAATGCATCCGCGGGAAAGTTCACTTCCTCGTCGTCACCGGCAAAATCAGTCATAGTTTCTACGGTATCAGGGGAAACCGGGATGGGATCCCAGAATCCCTGGATCTTCCCATCGATCGGAGGAATGGTCGCCTCAGCGTGAGCATGATCCTTCATGTCACCTTTCATTAACTCCATCTCCCTCTCGAAAATGTTGTCATCTTCCTGCGTCTTCCAAAGGCTCCCGACGGAGCCGCGACACTCACGAAAGTCGCCCAGCGAGTTGAAAGCACCCTTAAGATTCTCGTACTCAACCTGGAATTGAGAAGCGCGAGTCTTCATCACCTCGACAATTTCCCTCTTGCCCTTCCGTTTCGCCCTACGAACAGCCCTGGCATGATCACGAGCGAGTTGAGCGTCTCGCGCCAACATCTCGTCTCGCATGCGAGCAAGATCCCTTTCCGCCTTCTCCGCTTTAAAGCGATAGATCATGGCCTCTCTATGGCTCGCCTCAATGGCTGATCCAAGCAAGTTCAAACCCTATAAAACCGATTGACACGTTATAAGCAAAAAATAATAATAACGATCGTCAGAATTCTTAAAATTTATACCCCGTTAATGATGCGAGATCCTTCAGCAACAACTTTCGGCCTCCCTGACTCGCTCGTGGCCTGAGGAGCATCAAAGCCCGACGGAAGACCAGCGAAGAAAATCATCGAAGTCCGGAATAGGGACCTCGCTCGTACTACTTCCATCGCCAAAACCAAGGTTCGGATCTCATCCTGGAAGCATGCAATCGTCCACCGAAAACTCCAGGTCGCCGAGATCAATATCCTTCCCCTTCGAAGAATTCGGCCCTGTCACAATAGCGGGAGCGGCGTTGGGACCGGCGTTGGGACCTTGGTCTTCAGGTTCGGAATCACTCCTTGTTTCTCCTCCAAAAGCAGGACCAGGATGCACAAACCTCAACGCCTTTCGAACTCTCTTCGGCGTAAAAGAAGTCCAGAAAAAAGGATCATTCCTGAGCAGATCTCTCATCGCAATAATGTCCTCAGGAAACGGAGCAAGAGAGTTGATAAAGGGACGATCGTTCGGCAACCTCCGAAACAGTAGGATACAACTCTCCTCAACGGACACTGCATCTACACGAAAGAAGAAGAAAAACTTCCTCCACGAGTTGAAGTTAGAAGTGAACCCCTTTACCACTGACATGAAGTTCCGAGGAACCAGCCTGTACGTGTCCGTTTCCCTGATGATCTGTAATCGAAGAAGCGCTTCGAAGTGATCAACGGTGAGAGAAAAACCATGCTCGTAGCTCAGGACCAGGATCCCTAGGAGGTGCTGGATGCCAAGAGGATTCAGTTGGCTTATCGCCACCCCAAAACGACCCAACACACG
>NW_013617442.1:0-941 GCF_000695525.1 Brassica oleracea var. oleracea | reverse complement strand
AGTTTCCGACAGCTCGCATCGGAATTTCTCAAGCAATACTCTATGTTCATAGGTAGAGAAACTTCCGATGTCGATCTCTGGAGTCTGTCTCAGAGGGAAGAGGAACCCTTTTGCGAGTTCATCAACCGGTTCAAGTTGGTGATGTCCAGGGTCAGCGGGATAAGCGACAAGGTGGCCATCGACGTGCTCAGGAAGGCGCTCTGGTACAAGTCGAAATTCAGAAAATGGATATCCCTCGAGAAACCGCGGACGATCCAAGACGCCCTCCACAAGGCGATGAACTACATCATGATCGAGGAAGAAACGAAAATCTTATCGCAGAAGCATAAGTCGGCGAGATCGTCCTTGAAAGATGTAGACCCGAAAACAAGGAAGAAGAACCCTCGTAACGACAAGTATGTCCATCACGAGGGGGAAGAACTCCAAGGAGCACATAATTACGCGATCGACTCATACCAGAGCCGAACCACGGGTAATACGTGGACTCGCAACCAAGGATATGACGAAAACACCTTCTGCGAGTTCCACCATTCCCGAGGACCCTTCACGACTAACTGCAAGGTCTTGGGAGCAAGGCTGGCCGCGAAGCTACAATCTCCCCGCGGAGAAATCTCCCTAAAGAAACCAATCCGGGGATAAATGCGGCAGGAGGCCAGACGACAAGGGGAACGATAACCATCGTCGTAGAGTCAACATGATCATCGGAGGATCGCAATTCTGCAACGATACGGTATCCGCCATCAAGGCTTACCAGGGGAAGGCGGAGTCGAGCGCAAACTGGCCTACATGGTCTCCTACCAAAGATGATCAGAACTGCTCAATCACCTTCACAAAGTAGGAAGCCAGCGTGCCGTCAAGGCTTACCAGCGGAAGGCGGAATCGAGCGCAAACTGCCCTACATGGTCTCCTACCAAAGATGATCAGAACTGCTCAATCACCTT
>NW_013617441.1:135721-136909 GCF_000695525.1 Brassica oleracea var. oleracea | reverse complement strand
GGTCTAATACCTTGTATATATATGGACCTTCTGGTCGATAGTAATGACAACAGAAGTATTTCCCCAACACTTCATTTACAACATATCGTGTGTTTTAAAAGAGGGTCTGATCTTACTGCGTAGTTATAGGGATTTGATTTAGGCATGATTTGCTCTGTCAGTGATTTTTGTGTGAATTCTAAGGTTATGTGTAATTTTTATGATTAGAGTTTATAAATCAATAATTAGCGGTCCTCACTTGTCGGACTTTATTCTAATTTATCCTACTACCTCGTACAAAATTTCTAATATGCACCACTTATAAAAAGTATTTTCTTTTTGGTTTTTTTTTAAGTCGAAAACACATCTAAATACGATAAACCCCTTAGTTAATCAGTCTCTCTCCTCTCTGTTCTCTCTCTTTTCATCTTTCACAGAGATGAGATCGAGACGAAGCTATCACCGGTGTTGACCGGATTCTGACTCCCGCGTTGTCGGGCTCTTGTCTCTGGGAAGCCGTGTTTCCTTTTGCAGGCTTCGCCGGCTTTTGTCTCCGGGAGACGATGGCTTCTCCAGCATCGATCTCGCCGGCTATCTTCCGGGTTGATCCCGATTCCATCTAGATCTGCGTCTCCGGTCTTCTTCTGTTCACTGCCTCTCGATCGTTTCTCTGATGGTTCTTTCCCCAATTGTTTTTGGGATGTTGCATCTTCAAGCTTATTGGTATCTATAAAGATGTCTGTTTGAGTTTTCAAGATAGTCAGAGGGTTTTGATCGATTGTAGACGGTTGTTGTATCTTCTTTGTTTCGCAGATCTGCCAGACTGTCTCCTCGGTTCGAGCTTCGTGTAAGCCGTTCTGGTTGAACAGTTTCCGTTGTTTCGACTTCGCCGTCGGCGGAGATCCGACGCGACCTTCTCTGGTTCCGGTGGAAGCAGATGGTGCGCGTTCTGACGTGTGTTCATTGATCGCTGGGCGATCGGACACGTGGTGAGAGGCGTGTCTCTTCTTCTTCAACGGGTACTCCTTGTTTGGGCTTTGGCCCATAGTGTTGTATGTTGTTCCGTGGTCCATGTGTTGGGCTTTTTACTTTGACAATTTCATTTGGCCATTTTGTTTGTAAACTTGTTGGGTTTTGGTCTATGTTGGGCTTAAACCAATTTAATAAAATTCCAGTGACAAAAAAAAAAAAAAAAAAAAAAAAATACTT
>NW_013617441.1:127593-129758 GCF_000695525.1 Brassica oleracea var. oleracea | reverse complement strand
TGTTACTATTTGTTCTAATTATGAAAGATGAAGACTTTATGTTATCACTCTCATATGAATAGTTTAAGCTTTTGTGTCTAAAATCGTCTTGTTTTGTCTGTTTGTACTAATAACTTTCAATGGTGTTCTGTTTTTTCATGTGATTCAGTGACTGTTATACCAATCACCAATGAGCGGAGAAAAGAAGCAAATTAATCAAGAAGCAAGACTTGATACAAATGGTCATCCACGGAATGGTTACACGTCCGTCCACGAGTTCAAGGTCTAAGAAAGCTGAAGAAAAGTAAAAAAAATTGATATATAGAAGAGCGAAAAAGCAAGACTATTGTTTTGAACTTGTCTAAATGTAACTTAAATTTTGGACGTTCGATGTTTGTTGTTTAAAACGTCTTGGTTTAGACTATTAGAATATTAGGTATTAATGTGTAAAACGAAAATATTTGGATAATTGAGTTTTTAAGGTGTTATTAAAAAAACTATTTTTTATAGAAAATTAGTGTTTTCAATTATTATCTTAATATGGTTTTTCCATTAGTATAGAAGCATAATGATGTTTTCTATAGAAATGAAAAGTTTTCTATCAACTTGAGAAATAAAGAGTTTTTATGTCTAATTTGACAACACATATGTATAATTTGACAACACTATTGCTTGTGTTGTTGCAGGATTGGACTACTAGAATACTAGGTCATCGTCTTTGTTGCTAACCTGTATTGAGATTACTGAATATCTCTCTGTACACGATATGTGAAACTGCTTCCTTTGAAGTAGTAGCTTCTGTATCATCCAGAATTTTGAGACCTTCAGGTGTTGTCACTCTTGAGAGAGCAACTTACAATTGACCATGACTGAAAACTGGTCTCGGGAGATAGAGAGCGACCTGTTTGAGGCTTTGTCCTTGACTTTTATTTATAGTCATCGCATAGCAAACTTTAATGGGAAATTGTCGCCTTCGAAACGTGAATGGTTTCGCTGTGTCGTTAGGCGATAACTGAATCCTTGGGAGCAAAACGCTGTCGCCTACATGAGTCCCAGTAAGCACCTCGGCTTGTATTATTCTGTTACCTAGTCTTGAAACCATCATTCTTGTTCCATTGCAAAGCCCATTTCGTTGGTTCAGGTTGCGTAGCATCATAACTGGGACGCCAACCTTGAGACTAAGTTTGTGAGTGGGCAAGCCTGAGAACTCGAGTGAGTTAAGATATTCTTGTGTGTAGTTTGATGTCCAGTCATCTTCTGGTGTAGATTCGAAGGCAAGTCAGCACTTAAGTAATCCTTCTCTGCAGATAGTACCTTGGACAAGAGGTAAGCGTTTATATCACGTGCACTTGCGTTTGTAGGTGCCAATATCGCTCGCTCTGTTAAGTAACAACGATTCAAGTAGTTCTTGACGAAGTCAGGGTATGCTGCCTCTGATAAAGACTGTTGCGGATCATCATTTGTGGGGATCACGAACTCTTTCTGTAATGACCCACCTCCACTATCCCCACTATCTCCACCATCTCCACCATCCCCACCACTCCCACCATCTCCACCATCCCCACCACACCCACCATCTCCACCATCCCCAACTTCTTTAAAGAGAAAGAGAGAGAGAGGGAGAGAGAGAGAGAGAGAGAAAGAAAGAGAGAAAGAGAGAGAAAGCTCACCTGAGCTCGTCGCCGGAGCAACCGTGTGCCGTGATCACGTTCAGCCTGCCACCACCGATAAACGCCCTAGGTAACCGCCGAAAACCGCATTTCTTAAGCTCATTTTCGTTTCCGTTTAGTAAATCACCCATAACTTCCTAACCATTGATCATCTCGTACATCCAAGGCCATCATCGTGTTCCTCTCGTCGAGACGAAGCCGTAGACACCAACCACGCCTCAAACGGAGCCCGGACGAAGCCGCACGCGCCTCCCGAAGATTCGCCTCGGCGCGCGCGTGAAACACACGCGCCACCGCCGTCCGCCGGAGCCACCGCGAGTTCCGGCCACGCGCCGCCGTCTCCGACCAACGTTCGCCGGAGCCGCCGTGACCGACCACCGTCCGTTCGCCGCCGGGAAGCTGCCGCCGCGTCGCCGCCTCGCCGCCGTCGCCGCCGTTGATTTTCAGGTAAGCCGCCGGGGACCGACACCGGTGACTCGCCAACTCGGCCGAGTCAACCCGGTGAGTCAACTCGGT
>NW_013617441.1:115153-123428 GCF_000695525.1 Brassica oleracea var. oleracea | reverse complement strand
GGGCGTGTGTTACCGAGCACTTTTTCGGTGTGTGTATGAACCGAGCACCTTTTCGGTAGTGTTTTGGCCTGTTAGTGGGCGGCGAGTGTGCACCTCGCTAGGACCATTGTTTGTTGCTTGAGTACTTTAGGTACTGTGTTTGACATGCATTAGAATTAAATTATATTTATTCGGAGTGCTATGTCCGGGTCCATGGACTTCGGGGTAGCATCCCATACCTCGCTGAGCGATTCCCCTGTCGCTCACCCCTCATTCTTTCCCCCTTTTAGGTGAGACCAATGAGCAGGAGTGATTATCGGACCGGTGCTATTGGGCTTTTGGGCTTCTATCGCTTTTACCGCTTTTATCTTTATCGGGCCTTTAGGCCTTTGGACTTTTATCGTCTATGTTATTCCTATTTCAGACTTTTGGTTTATATCGTATTTTATATTTCGGATGTTATCGATGTTGGGCTTTTAGGCCTTTTGTTACCGTATTGACTTTTATATTATATGAAGATTATTATTATTTGAGTTGTATTATTATTTTATTTCCGCTTTTATCAATTTATTATATTTTGAAAGTGGCGGGTGTTACACTTTCCCTATTAAAAATTGGTCACCCTCGTCATTAGTACCTTCTCTACATCTAGCAGTAGCAGCTGTGCCATTGCCAACACTTAGTATCCATTCTGCAAATTCTTTATCTGCTTGACTAAGTCTTATGTTGATCGACAAAGTATAGACCTCTGCAGACGCCCATAGATAGGACTTGCTGATTGATGCTGCAACAGTGTCTTGGCGAGTTCCTTGAGGAATTACTGGTAATATTTGTCTGAAATCACCACCGAGAAGCACAGTTTTACCACCAAAAGGTTTTGAAGCAGCTTCTGGGTTTGCAGTAGATTGAAGATCTCTGAGTGTACGGTCCAATGTTTCAAAAGCCTGACGATGTGCCATGGGTGCCTCGTCCCATATGATCAAGTCTGTCTTCACAATCAGCGCTGCTAGCATTGAGTTTTTCGGGATATTACACATTGTCTGATCAGTCAAGTTTAGGGGTAACTTTAAACGTGAGTGAGCAGTCCTTCCACCTGGGAGTAGGAGAGCTGCAATCGCAGCAGACGCAACAGGAATAACCACTTTACCAACTGACCTCAGCCTTGCGATAATGGTTCTGTAGACATACGTTTTCCCAGTGCCTCCAGCCCCATATAAGAAGAATAACTTTCCTGCTTGTTTATCAACTGAATCGATGACAGCGTTGTATACCTTCTTCTGGTCTTCGTTGATGGTGGTGAATAGTTTTTCATGCTCAATCCTCTTTTTCTCGGTATCATAATTGAGTTCTTGACGAAGAACTGTGTTAGAAATCTCCTTGAGAATAGTTTCGTCTGGCCGAGGCATCCCAAAGAAATCAGTGAGTGATTTATCATTCTCTTTCAAGAGTCTTTCAATCTCCATCAAAGTATATTGCTGAAGTTGCTCATCCTGAAGAATCAATTCCGGAAACCTGAATTCTTTCTGTTTCATATAGAGAATGTCTTCAGACAAATACTTCCATGCATGTTCCCAGAGCTTCAAAGGATTAGCGACTTCACAGTAGATCAGTATGATGATAGACAACCTCCGTAGCTGCCATCCTGTTGCCCAGTGTGATGGTTCTTCGATAGCTTCATGCCATTCTTTGTCATCATCAAGTAGACCACGAGCATAGCAAGCATCCCTGAACTCTTCATATACTGTATTGCCAACTGTGCAGAGATATTCAAAACCAGTAGGTCCTTTGACAACGTGAATGAGCATTCTCAGATAGTAAAGAGCTCCAGATGCTGGATGCACATAGGTGACTCTTCCTATGGAAGCCCCCGTTTTTCTTGGTGTCCAGGTTTTACTGTCGGAGTGGTATGTAAACCTTGTTGGGAACTGAATGTACGTGAGTTCTCTTGCCTCCTCATAAGTCTGGCATGCCACAAAGAACGCAGTTAGCATTGTTTTTTCAACGTCATCTTTTGACAGTACGTCCCTTAAGTTTTTGTCTTCGTCATACACGAGCTTGTGCTTCCCAGGAAGGTGGACTGTAAGCTTCATGACTGAAGGTTGGTTGTGATGAATGTGGAATGAAAAAAGTCTCCATGATGCTTCACAGGCGGAGATATACCTATAATCTTGACACCTCTCGATCTCATCAACCTCGATCTTTTGCTTTTTCTTTTCACCATCTTCAACCGATTCTTCTCCAGCCTTTTTAAGCAGAACAGTGGATCTGTCAACCCCTTTCGTGATGTACTTAAACAGATACTTTATTGCATTTGTCTTGCAGCACCATTCAATGTTTATGTGCGCTTGGTATTTCTTGAGAAGGCTGAGGTTATGAGCCACAACATACTGATTACCAATAGTGGTATCACCTTTCAGAACAGAGCTTCGTTCATCAGCTCGCCTTTTATAAACCACAAAGCCTGATTTGTCAATCCTCGTATTATCTGAGTAAGACTTTGGGTAGTTCTTGGTGCATTCTCCCTTTTCCATGCAGGGGGATTTTGGTCTGTCCCGACCGCAAGGTCCGTGCATCATGTGCCGCTCTACCAAGTCAAACCCTTCCCTGTCTGTCTCTTTGTCTGGTAGCTCCGCTGAGATGTATTGGTCTATTACAGCAGCACTTGGTTCTCCTTTAAATCCTTCGAACCATAACAGTATGTGGGCATGTGGGAGACCACGTTTCTGAAACTCAATGGTATATACAACTGCATTTATTTTAAAAAATATAACTATAAGTTCACTAATCTGTTAGCTAGCTAAGATGCTGTTTAAATAATATGCACTGTGAGAACTAATATAATATTGTACCTGCAGCTGGCTTAGGAAAGAACACGCCCTTTTTGAAATCAGACATCATTTCATCGAGGTTGAGCTTAAAAATTCGGCATTCAAGGTCCGGTCTGTTGTTAGCTGTGTCACCACCGTAAACATCAAGGTGTTGTCTGAGTTCAACCCAGTTTGGGTTGGCGGTGAATGTTATGAATAAGTGAGGATTACCATGCCAACGACAGATGCCCATGGCATCTTAGTATTTCTCAGACATGTACCTTGGTCCAGCTGTGAATGATGAAGGCAGGATAATTCTTTTTCCTAATTCCTTAGCATCAGTATCACCGCTGTTCACGGCGTCACATATGTTTGTATATAATTCAGCTCTGAGCTTTTTCTGATTTAATCTGATAAACCGCAACCTCTCTTGCTCTGTTGCAATGTAGGAATCGACAATATACTGATGAAGCAACCGGCCTGACTTGATGATAGTCATACCCTCTGATGGTCTTGTCTGAAGCTGATAAGCATAAAATTCTCTCATTGTCATACATTCTCTTCTAATTCCGGAGTTTTCTGTAACATGATATGGGATCCTTTCATGATAACCATATTCGCCATAAGGAAAAGGCAAAGGATACTGAAAGCTCATGTAAAGAGGATGCAAATCACTGATCCTCTGCAACTTCTTCGATTTAAACTCCACGACAATATCCTTGCCAGCTGAATTTGCAGATAAATCACCAACTATAAGACCACCAATTTCGTCAGAACTTGGTAGATCATATTGTCTACCCATCTGGCGGTTGCTTACAAAAGTGATGGTGAAGTCGTCTGATTTGTTGGTCTCTATTCGATCGCGAGCATGCCTGAATGTTTGAGCCAAGTGGTTATGTCTGTCTAGCATCTCTATCAACTGAGCAAGCAAGTTGTCGTCAACTGCCACTTCAGACGTCCCTTTGCTAAAAGCTTTCTTCCAGTTCTTCAATTCGTTGAGTTTGTCACCGATATACAACTATAAATACTGAGGTGTTTTGCCATCTTCAGGAAGGAGGGAGCCAATTTGATGCAGAACTTGACCATATACTCTGAATGCAAAAGGACCTCAAGTTCCAGTGACAGAATGATCAACATGACCTCCCATAGAAGTGAATGCCAACATTCCATTGAAGACGCGTATTTGCAAGCGGAAACTTGGTTTCTCTAAGAGTTCCTTCAGGGGCGACGGTGGATCCTGACGTGGTGGAAGCTTTACACGGCCTTGCTGACAGCATCTGCTAAATCTACAGGTTGAATTTCGGGTCTCTTTCACTACTACTTCAGCTCTCACACGTAAGCGTGACAATCTGGACAAGTAACCAAATCCCAGCTGCTAACAGGAGGCCGCCTTGAATGCCCTGCAATGGGTTTAAAACATTGATGAATAACTAATTCAAGAGATTTTGTTAATGTTTAGATTGATAGTATCAGTTTTAGTACCACGACGACGGGTTCCAGTCGTTGAAGCAACGTCTGCAATCAACACAAAATTTTTAGTTCCGGTAACGGGTGCAAGGTCTTATGATATAAATGATTATTTATTTGATAATAGTCAATGAAATTCAAACTGACTAAAATGCATGATTGTTTAGTCAAAAATAAGAACAATATTCCAGCATGGCCATATCTATAATATCAGTATAAATGGACGTTTGATAGAATTACTAACCTTTGTTTCTTTCCAATTGTAACTTGCAAACTTTTTTTCTCACACGTAAAACTCGAGCCTTCTTAGCGTCGTCTGCGTTATAAAGTATTAGTTAAGATAGCTATAACTTCCGTTGTAAAGAATCTGTTCTATACCGGAAATGTAAAGATTCTATCTAACCCTTTTTTCTGCAACTTTCAGGAGTAATAGCTTCCGGAGCAAAGTTGGTTGTTAGACACGGTTGCATCTGCTTCATATTGTACGCTGCTGGGCGTCTCTCTATTCACAGACCAATTCTATCTTATATATTTTTCCAAAAGATAATGCACCAAGCTGATTAATGTATTTCCTATAACCTGATACTGTTTGACGGTGTATCATAGGAGTAACTTGTTCATATAAGATTGGCTCTGTTACATAAATGGGGCCAGCTACATGGGTGGGGTTAGAGGTTGAGACATTGTCCGGTCTGTCACGACGTTTAGCTGCTCGGATTAGCTGTCTTCTTTTCCGAGCCTGTCTCGAAGCACATCTTGTTGACATAACTGATGGATAACGTTTATATCAGTGAAACAATTAACACAAAATCAATAAAATAATATGTTGAGAATGAAAATGTGTTAACCATTGCTATCTGCTTCAACTGAAGGGCCTGGAAGTAAGGTTGCCTCTATGAGAGGAAGATATTGGCTGCTAAGCCATGGCTGACGTAATTTACACGCTAGGAAGAGCACAGAAAAAAATAAAATAAAAATAAGAGGAAATGCCAGCTAACAGAAGAAGTGAAGTTTGCGAATAACAGACTTGGTTTTCTTCTGTAACCACTCTTCTTGACGGTTGATGACGTTGAGCTCGATGCTTCAGACTGAGGCTGATTATCTGAGACACCTCCTTTGCTGTCTTTGCATCTAGCTTTAGCGGTTGGTTTAACCATGCTTCAGAGTTTGTAATTTTAGAGTAGTCTTGGAATATGTAATTGTGTTAGGTATATTAGATATTGATCCAGTAAAGTGTAACAGCTGAGTAATGTGTATTTAATTGACTTTAACGTTAAATGTAAAAGAATGATGGTGGGTAGCTGTAAGAACTATCGTTAACCGGTACTGTCTTCTATAAACCTCTAAACTCTGCATGGTAAAGAGGCTAATCTAACCTTTTTTTTATTTAAGGTAAATCACAAATAGCTGATACTCTATTTTAACGTTAGTGCCAATTAATGTATGTTCGATCTTAATTAACTTCAGTGCCAAGCAATATCTGCTCCATATTAGAGCAATATATGTTTAGTGTCCAGCGCATATAATAATTAGGTTTCTATTCATTGTTTTTTCTATCAGCACAGAGATACATGGGGAAAACTTTAACACATAATTAGTTGGTTTAGAATTTACAGTGTATTAGTTGGTTTATAATTTACACGGAAAGCCCAATTTACATGATTTTATGATTGATCCAACATTGCCACAAATATTAGACTTCACCTTCACCTAATTTACATGATCTTATAAATTTAAAAATTATAATTTTTTTTTTGTAACTTGGAAGTACAATGTTTAGCATAAAGGATAATAAATAATTTGAGCATATCAAAGCACCAAAACGGAAGACTGTATAATCTTGAAAGAAAAAGATCAAATTGCATTCAGAGTTAAAACATCCACCAGACAGAGAGTTCAAATCTATAATAATAGGAAAAAGAGACTAAAGAGTTTAAATTAAAAAGAGGAACAAAAGATAAAGCATTTTTTTATAGGTAAGCGGTGGGAAATGATGCAATCCAGGTTGATCTACTCCTTGCGTGCCTTCTTCTTCACGTTCCCATCGTTGACAAGCTTCTGTTTGTTTGCAGCCTGAGAACCGTGATATGGGACATTTGATGCCGATGCATTGTTGCTGACAACGGTACTCTCATCAATTTTTGGTGCCACACCAACGGCACCATCTCCATTGTCATCGGGCCCATGATCACCCCCCTGAAACCATTGTAATGGTGTCAATATAGTGCTGTAAAATTTGTAAAATCTAACTTAAACAAAAAATACTAACATCGTTAACAAACGCTGGCAATGGCGCTCTCTCGTGTTCACTTATTATACGGGAGACAGTGAAGCTCTGGTGCTTGGAGATGAAGTTGAACTCACCCTGTTGCTGACAACGGTACTCTCATCAATTTTTGGTGCCACACCAACGGCACCATCTCCATTGTCATCGGGCCCATGATCACCCCCCTGAAACCATTGTAATGGTGTCAATATAGTGCTGTAAAATTTGTAAAATCTAACTTAAACAAAAAATACTAACATCGTTAACAAACGCTGGCAATGGCGCTCTCTCGTGTTCACTTATTATACGGGAGACAGTGAAGCTCTGGTGCTTGGAGATGAAGTTGAACTCACCCAACTTGAGCTGGAAAGTGAAAGTTTTTCCAACTACTTCATTCAAGAACGGAGGGAAGTCGCTGTCGACCCTAGCATTCACACCCACACCCTGCAAATGGAGGCTTAGGATTCCGGAAATGGATCAAAGACACAGAAGCATAAGCTACTGTTACATGTTCTGAGTGCTTACCAAAACATGTGCAGCCTCAGATGCTTGGATGTTGGTTAGCTTAGCAATCTCTGTATCAAATGCTACAAATACAGCCTCATCCGTATGGTCCGCCACCGAGAACTCCACCCGATACCTTTAAACAGAAATGAGATAGTGTGATAAATTAACGCACATGCAAGGAGACAACTTCTCTGAAACAGTTGAATAAGATCAGTCAAGAAGCTAGACCTTAATACACCCGTAGCGTTTTTCCTATCACATGAGAGACAAGTGAAAGATGTTTCATCCCGCTGAAGCTTCTTTGCGCATTTGGAGCATCCAATATAGCACCATCCCTTCTCCGACTGAAGACTGGTCACCTCGACCTTGCACAAAAACTCAATATTCTGAGACCAATAAGAATGTTCGTAAAATTAGAAGGAAACACTCGGAATAAAAGATTTTGCTTGGAATAATTTAACATGTGGGTCAGCGGCAAGGACATATTGGTTCAGTTCAGCAACGGTCAAGGGCTCGATTTTCTGAGCAGAGACCACTTTTGATTTAGAAGAGCTCGCATTGGCTCCATCACCAACCAGCCTAGCGTGCAAACAACACGCAAGAGAAATCAGTTGAAAACAATAATAAACCAATGAGGTGAACTATATCAATCTCAGCATAAAACACTTACCTTTCATAATGCTCTTTTCCAGCTGATGTTTCACAGTCAAAATAAAAGTGGGTACAAGATGTAGCGTTGAGAAAAAGCTTCCCTGAAAGTGAAAAGTGCGTAAGTGGACCGTGCTAATGAAGGGTTCCTAGGTGAAAACACGTATCTTACCTCCAACAACTTTGGGATTGATGCTTGTAAAGAGTATAACCTTTGGCTCAGAGATGTGCTCGTCAAACTTAGTTTGAAAAGTTACAGCACGATCATCAAACATACTGACACAAACATTGACATCCCTGATGCAATTTGATGTCGTGTTAGCAACAAAGACGATGACAATTACTGGATAAACGAATATACAGCTTACCCTTCCAAACGCAGAGTCACCATTACACGCTGAGGACCGCCACTACAAGAAAACAGCGGTATTCTGACGGACATTCCGACGGAAAATGAAATCCTCGGAATATACCGAGGAATTTCCGAGGAAATTCCGAGGAAACACAAAATTGGGGTTCCTCGGAATTTCCTCAGAATATACCGACGGAATTCCGAGGAAACCTCAGTCCGTCGGAATATTCCGAGGAAATTCCGAGGAAC
>NW_013617441.1:92544-112287 GCF_000695525.1 Brassica oleracea var. oleracea | reverse complement strand
AGGAAGCCGTCGTTCACGTAGAGGATGAACCAGTGATTGGAGAGTTTCACGAAGATCCAGATTCAGATTCATCTGGTGATGATGACTCGGAAACATACAAGATTTTCCGAGGATATTCCGAGGATAATCCGATGTTCAATCCAATCGATCGATCACATTCTTACGGCTTTCGTCCATCTGGTAATCGATCGATGCGTTTTTCTAAACAAACGCATCGATCGATGCGTTTATAAAAAAACATACAAGATTGAAACCCCAAACACTAGTTCCTCGGAATTTCCTCGGAATATTCCGACGGAATTACGAGGAAGACAAGGGTTTCCTCGGAATAGTCTGAGGAAATTCCGAGGAAATAGGGGTTGTAAACCGAAAAAAACGTTTTGCGGTTTGAATAACACCTAGATAACCCTTATAAAGTGTCTTACGTTACTTATGAAGTCTAAAATTTGTTCCTTACCCCTTAATTAACACTTTTCCGATTGTATGAACGAAATCCCACAACATAAGAGAAACACTTATACGTTTTAATGAATGGTATAGGGAATACTTTCAATTAGTTTTGAAATTTGTTATTTCATGGTTTATGCTAATCTATACAAAGAATCCTCAATGGTATACATTACAATTGTATAACAAATGAAAAACCCCAAAAAAATTGATGTTTTGAAACCCCAAACACGTGTTCCTCGGTATTTCCTCGGAATATTCCGAGGAAATTCCGACGGATACTTTACTATCCGTCGGAATTTCCTCGGCATATATTTTCATTTTACCGGGCAAATATTTCGCGAAAATTGAAATTAAAATTCCGACGGAATTCCGACGGAAAATGTCCGTCGGACCCTAGGTTTTATAACCACGAGCCACTTCTTCTTCCCCATTTCTCTCTTCTTCCTCTGCCCGATTCCTCTCTTTTTTTCCGGCGATTTCCCCCTGAAATCCGACGATATCTCCGGCGATCTCCCCCTTTTCTTACACAAATCATGTAAGGACCCTATCCCACTCTCTTAGATTCTATTTGTTAGGTTTTTGTGGAGTTTTGATAGATTTTTGTTAAGGTGATTGGTTAGGATTGTGATTTTTGGTTGTATAATAGGTTTAGAATTGTGATTTAGTTGAATAATTTGTTTTGTTGAATTGATTTATAATTTTTTTATTATTTTTTTATTTTTTTGTATTTAGAAAATCGATTTTAGTATATAAAATCGATTTTTGTATTTTACAAAACGATTTTTCTATATAAATTCGATTTTTTGGATTTTACAAAACATTTTATAATATCTATACAACTTTTTTTTTGATTAAAAACTATTATTTGGGATTTAAAAATATTTTTAATATATATATATATAATTTACAGGTCTCATGATGATCAGATCCGGCCTCGACAGCGTCGTGGTCGTGGTGGTACGGGGAGCCAGTCTCGGGATTCCACCCATTTTCAGGATTCCCCTTCGCCCCACAGCTCCTACCATACATCTCCCTCTGCTGCACCCGCTCCTGCTCCTCTCGCTCCCGCTGCTGCACCCGCTCCTCCTCCTCCGGGTCCTCCAGGAGTGATGAGTGTTGCGGATTTGGTTCAACAGCCCGGTCGTGACCATCTTCCGTATCTCACTCCGTATCCACATGGACATGGTCAAACATGGTAATTAAACATTTTTTTTTCTTTAAATTTTGATTCATTATTAACCGTTTGTTCTTTTTATTAGGTTCAACCGATCCGGGAACGGGATCAGCGCATGGATCAACCGTATGATGTACTCGGCCCTCGACAAGGGACATCCGACTTTCACTCACTTCCCTACCGAAAAGCAGGTTCTGTGGTTTCGTCAGTTTGCGGTAAGTATTCTAATTTTTTACTTATATTTTTAATCTTTAATATTAATTTTTTACTAATTGTGTTTTTTTTTCAGCAAGAGTTCAACTGGAATTCCGATGAGACGCTCTTTATCTATCACCACTTCGTCCATAAAGTTATGGACAACTATGGGAAGCAGATCCACGAGTGGAAGAAAAAGTGGGAAATCAATAAGGTTCGATTTAATTTATTAAACAATTTTTTAATTTATTAAACTATTTTTAAATTTAATAAACTATTTTTTTTTTATATTAAAAGGTACCAAAGTCGATGAACGACACGGTCTGGAAGGAGTTGTGTGCGCATTGGGATAAGGAAGAGACGAAAGAAACTTCTTCCACCAACTCCACCAACCGCAGGAGCGACCGTAAAGGGAAGGGCATCTACAAGCATAACTTGGGTGCTCAATCTATTGCCACTCTGGGAGATCGCATGGTAAGTTCAAATGTTTTTTCTTCAATTATTTGAGTTTCAGAATTTTAATTTATTGTGCATTTCTTCTAATTTCTAATGTTTCTTTAATTTATGTTTTTTTTCAAGGCGGAAGAAAATGATGGCGAGCCGGTTGATGATCTCGCCCTAATGAGGAGGGCGTATACCAACAAGAAGACCGGCCAGATTGATGACGGTCTTGTGAGGGACGTGGTCGACCTGGTCCAAACTCAAGTGGTAGACGAAGTGTCTCAGCTTCAAACCGAGGATGACGCTTCGACGGCTTCGACCAACTTGTCTCGGTGTCGAATCAACGAAATCGTTGAATCCGTAAGTTCTTTTTTTTTTAAAGTTCAATTCATTTATTTCTTGGTTTAAATTTCTAAATTTGGCTTTTTTCTATTCAGTCGGTTCCAAAGAAGAAGGGACGTTTGGTCGGTTTGGGTCGTCGCACCCGGTCGGTTCCTCCTTCTTCTGCACCACCGCCCTTTGTTGAAACAGAAGTACTTACGGCTCAGTTGAAGGACAAAGATGATCGAATATCTTTGTTGGAGACCCAGATGGCGGCTCAACAGGCGGGCTATGAGGCACAGAGGAGGCTGAACCAGCAAATGATGGAGATGATGCAGAGGATGTACCCGAACGAGGTGTTCCCGGACGTGCCAGACCCGTAGTTTTTTTTTTTCCACAAACTCGGAATGTTTTATTTTTATTTGTGAAACTTTGAATATTAATTAATATGATTTCAATTTTACTTTTAATTTCATATTTTCGAATTTAAATTTCAGAAATTTTATCTTTTTAAAAAAATTAATATTTTTTACATTCCGAGGAAATTAATTATATTTTTCACTTGATCGATCGATGCGTTTTTGTTCAAAAACGCATCGATCGATGCGTTTTTTAAAAAACGTTCGGGCTATACCGAGGGACAGGTTCCTCGGAATATACCGAGGGAGATATTCCTCGGAATATACCGAGGGAGATGTTCCTCGGAATATACCGAGGGACATGTTCCTCGGAATATTCCGAGGAAAGGTGTCCCTCGGTATATTCCGAACGTGTTTTTATAAACGGATCGATCGATGGGTATATGTCCAAAAACACATCGATCGATGTATATCCCGACGAAGTACTCCTTCGGTATATTCCGAGGAGATTTCCGACAAACTGGTGCTCCTCGGAATTTCCTCGGAAATGTGTTTCCTCGGAATTCCGTCGGATATTTCCGACGGAATTCCGAGGAAAGAAGAAATTCCGAGGAATTATTTCCGACGACTTTTTTCGTCGGTATGTCGTCGGAATAACGTTATTACGACGAAATTCCGACGATTTTTTCCCTCAGTATCCATGTTGTTTTCTTGTAGTGCGCGTAGACCGTCGGTGATCGTGCTCCTGACGGAACTTACTTCACCAACGATATCTTGAAATTTTTTTTAAAAAAAAAACGTTAATAGAGGTGAAAAAATGCAATTGGATAAGTTTTTTAGTACAGAAGAGATAGACCTGGGAGCTCTCTGTTAGTGTTTGCCAATGTCAGAAGCTGTTCATGGCTGCGAAACCTGAATAACTCAGTCGGAATGTCCTTGTCCGAGTCAGTTTTTGTTTCAAAAAATGTTCCATCATTGAAGCGTATGGACACCGGAGACACAGAGAGTCGGAATTTTGGGTTAGCCCGTGCGACGTCGAAACCACTGAGAGAGTAAACAGAGCCTTCACTGAGCCGCCTCCGGAAAGTGTCAACGCGGCTTGAGTTGATGCTCCCGTGTATCAGCATAGACTGCAACGAGTCAAGAATAAACCAAACAATTAAACACCTAGGTCTAACTGACAGAAATAAGAAACAGAACACTATCGGATTTATCTGTTCATCGAGGAGAAGCATGTCAAGGCTCATAAGCTCTCCATCTTTCCTGACGTTGCGAGCTTCCCAGAACCTCAGAAGACGCACTTCAGCGGTGTTTGAGCAACGGCCTGCTCTCAAGTTTGCGAGAAGAACATAGGAAGACATATCGGAAGGCGTGCGTCGGATTGCTTAAGCTATAAATCTCAAAGCTGTAGATCCTCATCGCTCCAAGACACACTTATTTATAGCGCCACCTTCGATCTGTTACAAACGCGGGTCGACAATGAGAGTAAATGAGACGGAGTGGGAAGAGAGGTGGGGTAAAGATTTTCAATGAGAACGAATACGTTACAGAGAGGAGAGAAAGCAGAGACGATGGAAAGAGGAAGAGACGATGGAAAGAGGAAGGCGAAGATCGCAATCTCGAAGAGACCCCGAACCCTAATCGCAATATCATTAAAGACCATGATTTGAGGCCCAATAAAACCACAGTTTCACGCGGAAAAAAAAAATGAAGCCCTCACCTGCTCGACACGTGGCGGCAAAAGGAGCATGGTGTGCTTAGGTGGAGGCCTAAGGAGCCTTTCTAGGCTACTTTATTAATATAGATATATATACGAGTCCAAGTGTGGAGATTTGCGGGGTGCAGAGACGTCTGTACTGGCTGCCTATGTTTGAGGAGTTTTGCGGGGTGCAGAGACGTTTGCACTGGCTGCCATGTTTGGGGAGATTTGCGAGGGTACAAAGACGTTTGTACTTACGACGCCTTAGAGATTTGCGGGGTGCAGTGTGGACTACTGTGCTAGCGACGCCTGTAGAGTTATATATGTATATCCTTATGAGGAGAATGCGGGGTGCAGAGAATAGCTATGTACTATCATCGCATTGTTTGTCCTTGTATGGTGCAATAGGCATATGATTGTTCTGTGTGGTGTAATAGGCACCGTGATTGCCTCATGCTAGAGCTAGGCCTACATAGTTGTAATGCTATGAACTGAGTCAGTGGTTTACGGTTTAGCATCCCATACCTCACTGGGCGATTCCCCTGTCGCTCACCCCTCCTTCTTTCCCCCTTTCAGGTGAGACCGACAAACAGGAGTGATTTTCGGACCGGTGCTATTTGGCTTTTGGGCTTCTATCGTTTTATCGCTTTTATCGTTATCGGGCCTCTAGACCTTTGGGTTTTTATCGTTTATGTTATTTCCTATTTCAGACTTCCGGATTTATGTCGTCTTTATATTTCGGAATTATGTTGTCTTTATATATTTCGGACTTATGTTGTTATCAGTACTTTCATTTTGACTTATGGTATCATATTGACTTTTATATTATGATATGGAGATTATTATTATTATTCTTTCGGTTTTATTTAATTTTCGCTTTTATTTATTTATTATATCCCGAGAAAACCGGGTGTCACAGCGGGTGAAGATAAAGTTGTGTTTGTTGCATTTTGATACAGCTATGACTAAGCTTACAGGCAGGGGCGGACACAGTTGCATGGGTATGGGGTCATGTGCCCCCTACTCTTTTTTATTTTTTCTTTAATAGTTAAAGTTTATTTGGTTACTATTCTTAATTTAGAGAAGATTATGCAAAAGTGCCCCTAATTTCTTTTTTTAATAGTTAAAGTTTATTTGGTTACTATTCTTAATTTAGAGAAGATTATGCAAAAGTGCCCCTAATTTCTTTTTTTAATAGTTAAAGTTTATTTGGTTAACTATTCTTAATTTAGAGAAGATGATGCAAAAGTTTTTAGTATCGGTGCCCCCGACTACAAATGTGCCTAGATCCGCCACTGCTTACAGGTGTCAGGACTGCAGAATTAGTGAATCCTATGGTTTGTGCCATACAAATAATCTATCTTTGGTTAATCATTTTATAAAAATACATATGTATATTAATTAACAGTTCCATGTTATTTGATTGGAATTTACTAATACGTGTTTTGACTACATTCAGGGACATGTTGAACCAGACCCAAGAAGCTGTCAACTCCCTCAATTCCTCCAGGACAATGTTGGGAATACATACATATTCCATCTCAAGCTCAGTGAATTCAGTTTCTCGGCAAACTATAAGTCCTTCACCGTTGCACGGATCTTTGACTCTAATGAGTGAATCCCATGACCTTCTTTTGCACCACATGTAAGTCAACAAAAAATTATCTCTCCCTAAGTCTCCTTATACAGCAAACGACTTATAAGTCCTTCTGTTTCTCGATAGGGTGGGGGCAACAACCCTGATGGTGATATGCATGGAGAAAATTGTGCTTCTTGCAAGTTCCATTTTGGTGACTCCTCAACGGGCCGTAAGCCCCAAAAAGATGGAGATGAGCCAAAAGACCAGTCTGATGCCTGAGGAAACAAATACCAGACACCGAGAATGTTGGTAACGTGGCCCATGTGTCACCAGAAGGGAATCCATCCAAGAAGGCTCGAAATGCATAGATTCCTACATCGAGCACTAATGATGAACTAAACTTATGTTTTCACCAAGGCTTTTGCTTATTTTACTCACTTTAGGTTTTCAAATAAGGGTTAGGACATTTAGTCCACTATCTAATTTCATATTTTCTCGCTTTTTGGTTGTCACTTGGTGAACGTTTGAAGTTTTTAATATGATATTTACATATTTTATAATGCACCACTCTCATTGAAGGCCACACTCAATACGAAAATAAAACTTACAATCCATTTGTGCGACACATATTTGTTTTATTAATTATTTTATTCATTTTCATGAACTCTCTCAAGCGAAAATGGGTAAGTAAGACAGAACAATCAATAACTTCCAAAGTTTCGGCAAATATTTAAACTTTAGCTTAGATCACATGTTTTGGTGGCTTAGTTCTATATGCTTACTTCACTATGACTAGAAGTTTGTTTACATGATATATGTAAATGGTTATGAGTGGTAGTCTACAGTCCATGCTCATAACATGCGTTACAAGTAAGGTGGATTGAATAACAAGCTCCATTGCTTTCAGGCTGTACGACTATGATGTGACTCTACATCCCACTCTCAGTTTAAAATAAAATTCAAATAATAAAGTGATAAACTTTTAAGTTCCTCATCTTCCTCTTACTACTTAACTTAAACCTCTCATCCCAATCAAATAAACTGATAATCCTTTTTCTTGGCTTACATATGAGCTACACATAACGACGCCTGGACTCCGTCACGTACATTGTTTAATCAACCCTCCAATCGTTGTCCGAAACCGCCCCTGATTATACGCCGTTTAATTAATAATCCATTATCAAAGCTCTCATTCGTAATAAGTATAGGCAAATTTAGACTTTAATGTGTACAATTAAAATGTTTTTTTTTTTTTTTTGAAAAAGGGCTTTACAATTAAAATGTTTCAGAGCTTTGTACAATAACTGCTCTTGAAAACAAAAAGCCACATGATTGTTTAGACCACAGCAGAAGGTCTTACTATATGCAAATGTCTTTCTGAGTTTTCAGCAAAACACATCTTACACGTCAAAAATCCGCAACACAATTACATATAACACAATTATAAGACGAATTGAATATTGATCACAAAACCCAATTAAAAAAACTATATCAACATATACTTTTCCATACATCTAAACAGCCCATCTCAAAGCACATAAATTAGAACAAAACCCGATCACTGAATCACTTACAACAAATGAAACTCCCACGGTGCATTACCCATATCATCTACAAAATTGTGATAATACATAAATCAAAGAAACACACACCATTTAAATAATAAACCCATGCGCGGCGGACAACCTCCTAGTTATATTATAACAGAGAAAGAAAGAACTCATGTGTCTTTTAATTAGCAATATACGAATGATTAATATTTCTAAATAAAAATATTTAAATAATATTTTTATCACCTTTTTATTTTTTATTTTTATTTATAATTTATTCATTTTTTCCGTATAAATAAACTTAGGCCAATTTGACCGGAAATACACGAAAGAGAAGTTTATTAGGATTTCATGCAAAACAAAAGATAATTAGGTAGTTAGAGAGAGATGCATAGGCGAAATTACTCACATGTCCCGTTGCATTGGCAATATACAAGTTGTGTATATAGGCTGCAGTGCTATTGTAGGCATATCCAACTTAGATACACCTGTCAGGTGTGGTCAGACGAAAATGACATTTTGTCTCACATTATTCCCGCATAACCTATCCGAACAGACCAAATTCCTGAGTGTTTGAGATACAATGCAGCAACCCTAATAATTAAATTGTTACTAATTTATGCACTTATCCCTTAAAATTTGCCTTATTAGAAGAAAAAGTCGAAAGTTTGTAATATGGATATTAGGTCAAAATTTGAACGAAATCAAACACAAAGGAACTTTGCAAAGCAATTTAAGCATTATAAAATCTAGAAATAGCGTAGGAACATTAATTCAAGTATATATATTATGAAGGTTCGATGAAGAACATAGTAAACAATAGCATACATTGGAAACAGAATATGATACAACGGTTAGGGAGAATCGAACATGACTATAGAAATACATAAAAACTGATAACGAAAGTATAAATTGAAGTCTATCCTTTTAGCATGTAGACAATAACAGTGGTAGCTACGACGAACCCACCCCAAGAATAAACGACAAATTGAAGGAACTTCTGATCGAAATGAATGGTTTGTGCTTTGACGATATCTTCAATTGACTTCAAAATATCAACGTTGGGAGCTGTTGAGCGAGTGAGATGAACCGTGGCTACCTGAGCATTGGCTCTGCACAAGGCTTCTCGCAAAGCTTTGATTTCTTCTGTTTGGCGACGAATCTTCTCGCGAGCTTCCAACAGACTTTTCTTCGGCCAAAGACAGGGCATGTCCTTGTCTAACCACTCTAAGAATCCATGTTCCTCGCATTCGAAAAAGCGACGCCCAGGATTTGCATCGGTCCATGAGATACTTATGCTTGTCGGCTGAGAACAGTGGCAAAGAGGAGCACTGTTAGTTGCGTTCAACCCAATCGAAGCTGATGAAGAACTCTGAGAAGACGCCATTGAACCCGAAATGTATCAATGTAATCGAAACAGGGAAGTTTATACTAATGTTTAGTTTGTAGCATTGCATTAAAAAATAAAAATTTAACACGTGTTTCAACAAAGTCCACAAAGTTAGAGGAAAAAGAGATAAATAAGTGGATATAATAGGAAGAACGTTACAATCGAAATCGATTTATACCCAAACGGTTTACCTCAATTGATTGAACAACTTAAATCATAGCGGATGTAGGGGTATACCACTTTACTGAATCAAACCAGGCCCCGAACCATCAACAAGCCGGGCAGAAACCATCAGTAAGATTATCGGACTCCAGTGATGCACCACCAACTTCACTTCGTAGACTCCGCCAAAAAAAAAAATTGAAGATGATTATTGGATAGTGCTACGCTAATAAGCAGGGGAACAATTTTTTTTTGCAGGCGTAGAGAAATGTAATTGCGTGATGTAGACTCTTACAAGATTACTGTAGCATAGACGAGTCAGATTTCCAGAATCTACGTTATAGGAGTACTTGTGGGATATATAGAAAGTGAAACAGTAGGTAACCAATAACCTAAATAACTTTTATATCGTGTATGTCAAGTGCAATTGCCCATAAACTTATTAGTACGATTTATTACATAATATATAAACAAATATAACCAAAACATAACACAAAATAAACAGAGAAAGGCCAAGAAAAATACTTCTTTAGTCATCTATTCAACATAATTAGTTATGTAAAAATACATAAAGTAACCATAATAATCTATTATAACATAAATATTAAAAAAAAACAATTGTTAATAATAGAAATTATTAACATTGTCCAAAACAACTATAATAACTTCGACATAAGATTCCTCTAAATTAAAATTTCATTCGACATTAGGTTCCTCTAAATTAAAACTTCATTTTCCACTATTTTACAAACATTCACAAAAAAAAATAAAATTGTATTCGAAAATTCAATCTCATTCGGATCGAATTTGATTTGTGTATTTTATAGTGTAATAATACTAAAAATACTATAAAATCTTCCAAATCTGAATTTAAACAATACTAAAAATTCAGTCATTTTTAATTATAAAACTGAAATTTAGTATAGACAACATAATCATACTCACACCAACTTAACATAAAGAAATTTAAACAAAATTATATTTTTTTTATAAAAACCGATCCAATCAAATCCCGCGCGTTTGAAACGGTCCTAGTTAAAAATAAATAAAAATGAAATTCATTTTATAAAGAGGATATTTTAGCTTTTAATTTTAGATACAGGAATTTAATAGATTATTTCTTCGCCTTAGCCTTGTTTGGAGATCATCCGCAACTGCATCGATGAACTCCTCCGTGTTCAGGTAAGTGTCCCTAGAGAGCCTGGACAAACATATATCAATCTTGATGGGAACATGTAACTAGATGATGACGAAGAAATCAGTGACTTACTTTGCGCCGTGAATGATGAGTGCAAGATCTTTTGTCATCTTTCCAGACTCCACTGTACCAACACAGGCAGCTTCGAGCTTCTCGGTAAACTCCAAGAGTTTTGAGTTGCCATCTAACTTAGCCCTGTTCAAAGATATGTTTGCATTCGCTTATTTACTCATCTTCCTAGTTAAACAAAAACAATATCACCCGCGTAAGGAGATTGTTTTCTCGCTACCTGTGTGCAAGTCCACGAGTCCAAGCAAAGATGGAGGCTATGCTGTTTGTGCTAGTCTCGCCACCTTTCTGGTGAACCCTGTAGTGACGGGTAACAGTTCCATGTGCTGCTTCGGCTTCAATAGTCTTCCCATCAGGGCAGACCTAATCAAATGATTAACACAACCGTTGTAAAAGACGCAACGTATAATCAACAGCTCAAAAGGAACATTGTAGTAAAGATTGTGTCATGATCAATACCAGAACAGATGTCATCAATCCAAGTGACCCGAACCCTACACACATTGCAAGAAGCAATTTAGCTAACAATAAACATAACGAGACATAAGCACTTAATGGCTTATATATATATTCATTTATCATTTTCACAAACCTTGTGCCAGGAAATCACTTTGGACATCACCATCATAGTTTTTGCATGCCCATACATAGCCTCCTTCGCTCTTAAGAGCGTAAGCCACCATATCGTCAATGAGACGGTGCTCATACCTAACAAATTCAATCATCTTCCTCGGTCAAATATAACATGCATAAGGCACAATGAGACCCCGAGGATGAAAAAACTAAATGCTGACTGACTCACCATATTCCAGCAGCCTCATACTTTGACTTCCAGCTGGCTTCATACACTTCTTGGAAGATGTCTTTGAATCTTCGTAGTAAAACGAAAAATGCAACCAACATCAAATATGGACAGAGCAAAAAAGATAGTGTGGTAAAATAACAGAAAACTAACTGTCACATACCTGCCATCGTATTTCTTAAGAATGGTGTTCTTTGTGCTAAGATAGAGTGGCCACTTTTTCTGGTAAGCAGTGTTCATCGATGCCTCAGCAAAAGCACGGATGGACTGTATATACAAGGAGAAAATATATAACAAGATCGTCAAAAGAACAAGTAGTTTTGACTGCAGTTGGAAGAGAGTGTAAGTGTTTATACCTCATCAGTGTTGTACATGGCCATAGCGACACCTCCTTCACCGGTAAATGTAAAGACTTCAGTTTCAGTTTTTCCGTCTTTACCCTCTGAAAACAAAGACATGACAGACTCTATTAGCATCAGGAAGAAACTGAAGGTTTCGAAACTATACAATGCCAGGTAGTAATATTACCAAAAGTCAAAGTCAGTTTTCCTGGTCCCTTGATAACAGCATCAGTGGCACGGTACTGATCGCCAAAAGCATGCCTTCCAATGCAGATGGGCTTTGTCCAGCCTGGGACAAGCTTGGGAACATTTTTGCAGATAATTGGTTCTCTAAATACAGTTCCTGTGACAATAAAAACCACAGTGTAAGGCAGCATAGAATGATCAATTCGTAGGCGTGTGTACTTCTCACCATTCAGAATATTCCTGATGGTCCCATTTGGACTTCTCCACATCTGCTTCAAGCCAAATTCCGTGACACGGCCTTCATCTGCACGCAAAAAAAAAAAGAAGAAGAAGAAAGAAGATCAATACTTGGTAAAAATATTCAATTTCAAAAGATCTAACAAAACATACCTGGAGTGATGGTGGCACACTTGATGGCCACATTATACCTAAAACAAAATTTACACAAACATCATAAGTCAGACTCAGAGAAGCAGAAAAGAGAAAAAAAAAAGTGGTTTGAGTAGTCTTTGTTTGTTCCAAGTTCAAACGCATACTTCTTGGTGGCTTCAGCACTTTCAATAGTAACTTTGTCATCAGTAGCATCACGGTGGGGAAGACCAAGGTCAAAGTACTTGATATCCAACTCCACAAAAGGGGTAATAAGCTGAAAACATACGAACATACGAATTTAAAAAAAAAAAAATCTGCAGAAAAAAACAAAATAAACCGCACGTATTAGAATAGGTCGCTCATACCTTATCCTTGATGGACTTCCAGATAACTCTGGTCATTTCATCACCTATTACACAAGACCAACGAAGCATATATGTTAGTATTTAGTAAAAAGTAATTTCAAATTAAAGACTAAGGAATTAACAGCACTCGATCACATAAAATCTGAAAATGTTAGTCATATATTGAATCTATTTCACCGATTTGAAGCTGTAAAGTGTAGACTAAATAGTTTTACCAGTATACAACGAAACGAGCCAAAAATATTCATTGGATCATCAAACCTGAATCGACCAATCGATGAACAGAGCTACAGTTATTATCGATCTATAACGTTCAGACAAGACCATCTAATAAAAAAATAAAGAGATCGTGAAAGTAAAACTAGTTTTCAGCTCTAAGATCAGGACGAAACAACGAAACTTCGATAAGAACTAGGCAAGCGAAAGGTAATACGTTTCATTACCGTATCAAATAAACGAAAAGCGAGACAAAGACTGATAGAGAGAGAGAGAAGGAGATCTCACCATCCATCTCGACGATGGGATTTGCCACCTTGATCTTTTCAAACGCCATGGTTTCTCGTTTGGACTCTAAGAAAGACGGATTCGACAGAAAATAATGGACTTCCCTAACTGTCGGCGATCTATAAACGAGAGAAGTTTTCTGGCGAGAGACGCAGATGAATGGATCGAAAGAGGGTGACTTTTGTAGGTGAAGAAAGGCTTTGCAGGTAGAGGGAGTATTTTTTTTTGTTTCCCTCACAACCAAACGCTATGTGTTAAAAGCTCCAATGCTCTTAGTGAAACAAAACTTATTCTAGTAATTCTCAAATCCTCTTATCTACTAGTGGCATAGTCCCCGCGCAAGCATAGAGCCAGGTTCGGAGTTTATGCGTTTGGTAGTTTTATGGACCGACATTGTCGAGTTTATTTTCTGAAATGTTTGTGTTTCTGTGTTGTCTATAATGGTAATGAATGGAATATTGTAATGCATACACCTTGATTCGGTTGATATAAGAATGGCTTAGAATTCAAATGGTTCGAGTTTTTCAAAACAAAAATTAAAAATTTTTAATTGCCCAGTAGCTTTATTAACGCTTTCAACTTCATGAGATTAGGTTTATGGGTGGACATGTGTTTACTTAGGTGGTTTGTAAGTATATATTTTTTTTAAATGAAAGGGAAAATGTATTAAAATTGTTTCATTTAAATTTAAGATTTATTCGAGCAATAGATATAATTTACACTTATTTTACCCATAATTAATAGTGGTAGGCACTTCCGTTATTTTATCGGTTCAGTTTGGGTTCGGTTCGGTGTGGCTAATTCAGTTCTAGAATTTTCCAACTGAAGTAAACCATGATTAGTTTGGTTTGGATATGTTTTGGTTCGGTTTATATTCGGTTCGGTTTTTATTCGGATTAGTTTGTGTTTCTTGTTAAGGAAATCTTATACTAAAAGGATCTATATGTAAATACATAACTCTACGGTTTAACCTACTTGTACTACTGTATAAATACTTTGTACATGTCTAATAAAAGATTCATTCAGCCTTATATCTTTATATGGTATCAGAGCCAGGTTAATTAACCTAAGCCGCCATCCCTCTCTTTTCAAATTTTCCTTTTTCTTTTTCTTCTCAAACCACGATGTCTGGATCTACCTCCTCACCAGCATCCATTGCCGAAACTATCACGGTTTCGAACTCCACCACACTGCTGAACATCAACATGACAAACGTCACGAAGCTTACTGCTTCCAATTTCCTCATGTGGAGCCGTCAGGTTCATGCTCTTCTCGAAGGATATGATCTCGCGGGCCACATTGATGGCTCTCTTGAGATTCCGCCTGAGACGATAACCAATGATGCTGCTGAGATCGTCATCAACCCGCGGTACACTCTGTGGAAACGACAAGATCGTCTCATCTACAGCGCTCTTCTTGGTGCTATGACCGCCACGCTACAGCCTCTTCTCTCTACGACCACTACTTCGGCTGAGATCTGGACCACACTTTCCTCGACCTATGCGAAGCCCAGCCGGGGACATATCAATCAGCTACGACAGCAACTGAAACACTGGACCAAAGGTACTAAGTCTATTGATGAGTACTACCAAGGTCTAACAACAAGATATGATCAACTTGCCTTGCTTGGGAAAGCTATCGATCATGAGGACCAGATTGAACAGCTGCTTGACGGTCTGCCTGAAGACTATAAGATCATTGTTGATCAAGTTGCTGCGCGTGATACTCCTCCGTCTCTTACGGAGCTTCATGAAAAGCTCATCAATCATGAAACTAAACTTCAACTCTCGAAGCAGGATCTCTCACCAGTACCGGTCACTGCCAACTACACCAATCACCGAGGTTCCTCTGGTTCGCACAACACTCGCAACCAGAACTCACGACGTGGTGGCTACCGTGGAAACCAAACTTGGCAGCAGCAGCAACAGTTCACCCCGTCGCCAACTCAACCTGCAGGACGTGGAGGCTATCAAGGAAAGTGCCAGCTCTGTGGCGTCTTTGGCCATAGTGCTCGCAGGTGCTTGCAACTTGCGCCACACGGAAGCACCTACTCTCAATAACAGGCGTCTCCAACTCCATGGCAACCTCGCGCGAACATGGTTCAGGCCACTGCCTATACTCCAAACCAGTGGATCCTCGATAGCGGAGCTACTCACCACTTGACCTCCGATTTGAGCAACTTGGCGTTACATCAACCATATCATGGTGGTGATGAAGTTGTCATTGCTGATGGCTCAGGTCTTGCTATAACTCATACTGGTTCTACTCTTTTTCCTACGCCATCTAAGTCGCTTGCTCTTAACAACATACTCTGTGTTCCGAGTGTTCATAAAAACCTCATTTCGGTTTATCGGCTTTGCAATACTAATCGCGTTTTTGTGGAATTCTTTCCTGCTCATTTTCAGGTGAAGGATCTCAACACAGGGGTCCGGTTGCTTCAAGGCCGCACGAGGAATGAGTTGTATGAGTGGCCCTGGTCGTCCCTGAACCCCACTGCAAGCTATGTGTCCTATCCAGATACCAAAGCTACCCTAACCCAATGGCATAGGCGACTTGGCCACCCCTCTTCTTCTATTCTCAAAAATGTTGTTTCTCAATTTTCATTACCTTGTTTTCAACACTCTTCAAGTGCTTTTCCTTGCAATGATTGCCTACTTAATAAAACGCATAAGCTCCCTTTTCATGAGACTACTATCCGATCAACCAAACCACTTCAATACGTTTTTAGTGATGTATGGCAATCACCTATTCTTTCTTCCCAGAACTACAAATATTACCTTGTCTTGGTTGATCATTACACTCGATACACCTGGCTCTATCCTCTAACAGCCAAATCCCAAGTCAAAGACATCTTCATCTCTTTCAAACCCCTTGTTGAAAACAGATTCCAAACCAAAATACAAACCCTTTTCTCTGATAATGGGGGCGAGTTTCTAGCCTTAAGATCATTCCTCGCCACTCATGGAATCAGTCACCTAACCACACCACCCCATACTCCTGAGCTCAATGGTCTCTCAGAGAGAAAACATCGCCATATTGTTGAAACCGGCCTTTCTCTTCTCTCTGCCGCAAGCCTGCCTCTCACCTTTTGGCCCCAAGCCTTTGCAACCTCTGTCTTTCTTATCAATAGAATGCCAACTCCAGTCCTTCTTAACCAATCGCCATTTCAAAAACTATTCCAGACACCTCCCAACTACCTTAAACTCCGAACCTTTGGCTGCTTGTGCTATCCATGGTTACGACCTTATGCTCCCAATAAACTTGAAAACAGATCCTTACCTTGTGTCTTCATAGGATACTCTCTCACTCAGAATGCCTATCTTTGCTTAGAACCAGTTTCTGGACGTGTCTATGTCTCAAGTCATGTTCGCTTTAATGAAACAGAGTTCCCTTATCATTCCCTAACTAAACCGACCTCACCAACCCCATCCCAGCCACCCACTGTCCCCTATGAACCTCACACAGTCATACCAGCGCCATCACTCCTACACTCTCCTCAAACGGCAGTGAACAATCAGACTCCTGCGTGTGATACTTCATCTCCTGCGCCTGTGCCTACACCTCCTACGGGTTCTTCAGCACCTGTAACTACAGGCTCGCCAGGCCCTGTTTTGGCACCTCTGCTGCAACCTACAGTGCCTTCTCCTATTCCAGTACCTGAAGTTCAACCTCCTCCTCGACATTCCATGACCACTAGATCGAGGAACAACATTGTCAAGCCGACTTCAAAATATAATCTCAATGTTGAACTTCAATCTGATCCTCACTGGATCCCATCTACGTGGCAACAGGCCATCAAACATGAGCGCTGGCGCAAAGCAATGTCTAGGGAGTTCAACTCTACTAATGAGAACCATACATGGGACCTTGTAGAAGCTACTCGCAAGATGAATATTGTGGGCTGTCGATGGGTGTTCACCATTAAATATAATCCAGATGGTAGCATTGATCGTTACAAGGCACGAATTGTGGCTAAAGGCTTTCATCAACAACCTGGGATTGACTTTAATGATACCTTCAGCCCGGTGATTAAATCAACTACCATTCGGTTAGTCTTGGGTCTTGCTGTTAGCTCTGACTGGCCAATACGGCAAATAGATGTCAACACTGCGTTTTTACAAGGTCATCTCGATGAAGAGGTCTTCATGTGCCAACCACCTGGGTTTACTGATTCAGATCGTCCCTCACATGTCTGTCGTTTGCGGAAAGCAATTTATGGACTCAAACAGGCTCCTCGTGCTTGGTACTCTGAACTTAAATCTTTCCTACTCAGTGTTGGGTTCCAGAACTCACTTGCAGATACATCTCTATTTATACTGCGCCATGAGGGCAAGTTTGTGTACCTCTTGGTATACATTGATGACATTCTTGTCACGGGCACAAGCACAGACCTTGTGCAACAGGTAATTGATGCTCTGGCCGCAAAATTCTCTATCAAAGACATGGGACATCTGAGTTATTTTCTGGGAATCGAAGCTACAAGAACACCACAAGGGTTACACCTAATGCAACGGAATATGTCACTGACCTGCTACACAAGACTAATATGCTTCATGCTAAGCCTGTTGCGACCCCTCTTCCGTCGTCTCCCAAGCTCACCTTGAACTCGGGTTCTCCACTGTCTAATCCTGCTGAGTACAGAAGCGTCGTCGTAAGTCTTCAGTACCTCGCCCTTACTCGTCCTGATGTCTCGTACGCGGTCAACCGTCTCTCGCAATTCATGCATAGACCTACGGTGGATCATTGGAACGCGGTGAAACGCGTCTTGCGTTATCTCTCTGGTACTCTTACTCATGGCATTCTCCTACGCAAACAGTCCGCTCCTCTTCTTCATGCCTTCTCCGACGCCGACTGGGCTGGAGACAGCGATGATTATGTCTCCACCAATGGCTATATTGTCTACCTCGGTTCTCAACCTCTGTCTTGGACTTCTAAGAAACAGAAAGGAGTTGCTCGCTCATCTACTGAGGCTGAGTATCGTGCCGTAGCCAACGCGGCCGCAGAAGTCCGATGGATATGCTCGCTGCTCACTGAGCTAGGCGTCAATCTTTCCTCTGCACCTACCGTGTATTGTGATAATATTGGTGCTACGTACTTGTGCGCCAATCCTGTGTTTCACTCTCGCATGAAACATATTGCGATTGATTATCACTTTGCTCGCAGTCAGATCCAGTCCCATGCTCTCCGAGTCACTCATGTCTCCACGCATGATCAGCTAGCTGATGGCTTCACCAAACCTCTGCAACGAAACCAGTTCCAGAACTTACGAGCCAAGATTGGTGTCACCAAGGTTCCTCCATCTTGAGGGGGCGTGTTAAGGAAATATCTTATACTAAAAGGATCTATATGTAAATACATAACTCTACAGTTTAACCTACTTGTACTGCTGTATAAATACTTTGTACATGTCTAATAAAAGATTCATTCAGTCTTATATCTCTATATTTCTGTTCGGTTCAATCGGGTTTCCCTTATTGAATTATTTTATAAGAAATCATGTCTTAAAACATAAACGCATGGTCATGAAATCATCATGCTGGTGACTATGAAAAAATAAATTATATAAAGTATTTCCAATATAAAACTGAAACAAAAACCTTTGAAAAAACACAAATAATTTACACTGCCCCTTAAAAATTAACTATATAAATTTAATCTATTATAAAACCTTAAAATCTCACAAAAAGTCTATAAGAATACAATCAAACCAAAGTTAACTAAAGTAAATAATATATTTAAAAAACCCTAATAAGTTAACAATGACTTTAGTCTTATGATTTTAATATATTATATATTGCTAGCATGTTTAATTCAAATAATAACAAAAACACATTGGTTTATGGGTTCAGTTTAATTCGTTTTGATTTGGATCGGTTTCAGTTCGGTTGGTTCGGGTTGGGAAAATCTTGTACCAAACTATTTGATAATAGACTTCAGTTTAGTTTGGATTGGTTTTGGTTCAGTTGGTTCGGTTTGACTCGGTTTAGTTTTTTTACCCACCCCTAATAATTAATTTCGAGAATGTAGATTTGTACTGGTCTTTTAAAGTATTAATTAATGTTAGTATTTTTTTTTTAAATGTATTTAAGTTTTATTTTTTTTGTACTGGGCTTGGATAGTGAAGATAAGTCGTGGACCAAAAGAAGTTATGATATGCCGACAAAACTAAGTATTTGGTATAGTGTTCAGGTCAATATAAAGATTAAGTTAAAATGGGTTTATTAAGTGTTAGAAATTAAGATTCAAAACGGTTCTAAAACCACATGAAACGATCAACGTTTGATTATCCTAGGCAATAGGTAGGAGAGAAAAATAAATCCAATCTATATTATTAAAAGAGAAGTATCCATTTGAAAATGTTCTTACTTCATTAATTAAACTCCATTTTCTTTTGCTTGTCTTTTTCAGTTACATTTATGAAATATCCTAAAACGAATAAAACTGTCTAATTTATTACTTGTCTTTTCAGTTACATTAATGAAATATGCTTAAATGAATTTAAACTTCCTATTTTATTGTTTGTCTTTTTCAGTTATTTTAATGAAATATCCTTAAATAAATTTGGACATAATGTCATTTAATCAAC